>NW_020842596.1:0-1209 GCF_003676395.1 Aethalodelphis obliquidens | reverse complement strand
TTTGAGTTTATTTTTGTGTATGGTGTTATGGAGTGTTCTAATTTCATTCTTTTATGTGTAGCTGTCCAGTTTTCCCAGCACCACTTACTGAAGAGACTGTCTTTTCTCCATTGTATATCCTTGCCTCCTTTGTCATAGATGAGTTAGCCATAGGTACGTAGGTTTATCTCTGGGCTTTGTATCCTGTTCCATTGATATATATTTCTGTTTTTTTGCCAGTACCATATAGTCTTGATTACTGTAGCTTTGTAGTATAGTCTGAAGTCAGGAAGTCTGATTTCTCCAGCTCTTTTAATTTCCCTCAAGACTGCTTTGGCTATTGGGATCTTTTGTGTCTCCATACAAATTTTAAGATTTTTTTCTTCTAGTTCTGTAGAAAATGCCACTGGTAATTTGATAGGGATTGCATTGAATCTGTAGATTGCTTTGGGTAGTATAGTCATTTGCACAATATTGATTCTTCTCATCCAAGAACATGGTTTATACCTCCATCTGTTCCTATGTATTTTATTCTTTTTGTTGCAATGGTGAATGGGATTGTTTCCTTAATTTCTCTTTCTGATCTTTCATTGTTAGTGTAGAGGAATGCAAGAGATTTCTGTGCATTAATTTTGTATCCTGCAGGTTTATCAAATTCATTGATTAGCTCTAGTAGTTTTCTGGTGGCATTTTTAGGATTCACTTTTTATAGTATCGTGTCATTTGCAAACAGTGACAATTTTACTTCTTCTTTTCAAATTTGTATTCCTTTTATTTCTTTTTCTTCTCTGACTGCTGTGTCTAGGACTTGAAAACTATGTTGAATAATAGTGGTGAGAGTGGACATCCTTGTCTTGTTCCTGATCTTGGAGGAAATGCTTTTAGTTTTTCACCATTGAGAATGATGTTTGCTGTGGGTTTGTCATATATGGCATTTATTATGTTGAGGTAGATTCCCTCTGTGCCCACTTTTTGGAGACTTTTTATCATAAGTGGGTGTTGAATTTTGTCAAAAGCTTTTCCTGCATCTATTGGGATGATCATATTTTTATTCTACAACTTGTTAATATGATGTATCAGATTGATAGATTTGTGTATATTGAAGAATTCTTGCATCCCTGGGATAAACCCCACCTGATCATGGTGTATGACCCTTTTAATGTGTTGTTCAATTCTGTTTCCTAGTATTTTGTTGAGGAGTTTTACATCTATATTCATCAGTGATATTGG
>NW_020842595.1:0-1209 GCF_003676395.1 Aethalodelphis obliquidens | reverse complement strand
GGAAAACTGGACAGCTACATGTAAAGAATGAAAGTAGAACATTCTTACGACCCTATCCCAAAATAAATACAAAATGAATTAAAAACTTAACTGGAAAACTGGATACGAAAAAGCTCCCAGAGGAAGACCTAGACAGAACACTCTTTGACATAAATTGCAGCAATATCTTTCTAGTTTTGGCTCCTAGGGTAATGGAAATAAAAACAGAAATCAACAAATAGGACCTAATCAAACTCAAAAGTGTTGGCACAGCAAAGGAAACCATAAACAAAAAGGAAAGACAACCTACAGACTGCGAGAAAATATTTGCAAATGAGGCAACTGACAAGGCCTTCATTTCCAAAATATACAAACATGTCATACAACTGAACAACCAAAACCCAAAGTGACCCAATCACAAAATGGGCAGAAGACCTACAACGACATTTCTCAATGACATACAAATGGCCAAACGGGCACACGAAATGATTCTCAACATCAGTAATTATTAAAGAAATGCAAATCAAAACTACAAGGAAGCAACACCTCACAAAGGTCAGAATGGGCATCAGTAAAATGTCTAAAAATAGCAAATGCTGGAGAGGGTGTGGAGAAAATGAAACCCTCCTACACTGTGCATGGAAATATAAATTGTTGCAGCCACTTTTGAAAACAGTATGGAGCTTAGAGACAAAACTATAAATTGACTTGTCATATGCTCCAGCAACCCAACTCCTGGGTATATATCCAGAGAACATTCTAATTCAAGAAAGTACGTGAATCCCTATGTGCACAGCAGCACTATTAACCATAGCCAAGACATGGAAGCAACCCAAATGTTCACTGACACATGAATGGCAAAAGCAGTTGTGGTATATATGTATACAATGGAATAGTACTCAGCCATAACAAAGGATGAATAATGCCATTCGCCGCAACGTGAACGGAGATAGAGATTAGCACACGAAGTGAAGCAAGTCACAAAGAGAAGAAGAAATACCATATGTTATCACTTATATGTGGAATGAAAAATCTGACACAAAAGAACTTATCTACGTAAAAGAAACAGACTCACAGACATAGAGAAGAGACTGTTTGTTGCCAGGGAGAGGGGAGGCATGGAAGAGATGGACTGGGAGTTTGGGGTTAGCAGATGTAAACTATTATACATGGAATGGAGAAAGAACAAGGTCATGGAGAAAAGGGAACCCTCCTCTACTCTTGAAGGAA
>NW_020842594.1:0-1210 GCF_003676395.1 Aethalodelphis obliquidens | reverse complement strand
AGCCCGAACCCTAACCCTAACCCTTCCCCGAAGCCTGACCCTCACCGTCCCGTAATCCTAACCCGTACGCTAACACTAACCCGCACCCTCACACGTACGCTCCCCCTAAAGCGTTGTCGTACCCTCCCCTGGACCCTAAACCGTCCCCGTCCCCTAACCCTACCCTAGCCCGAACCCTAACCCTTAACCTTCCCTAAGCCTGACCTCACCCATCCCCTAATCCTAACGCGTAGGCTAACACTAACCCGCGCCCTCACAAGTACGCTCCCCCTAAAGCTTTGTCGTACCATTCCCTGGACCCTAAACCGTCCCCGTCCCCTACCCTAACCCTAGACCGAACTCTAAACCTAACACTTCCCTGAAGCCTGAACCTCACCCATCCCCTAATCCTAACCCGTACGCTAACACTAACCCGCGCCCTCACACATACGCTCCCCCTAAAGCGTTGTCGTACCCTCCACTGGAACCTAAAGCGTCCCCGTTCCCTAACCCTAGCCCGAACCCTGATCCTAACCCTTCCCCGAAACCTGACCCTCACCCGTCCCCTAATCCTAACCCGTACGCTAACACTAACCCACGCCCTCACATGTACGCTCCCCTTAAAGCGTTGTCATACCCTCACCTGGACCCTAAATTGTCCCCGTCCCCTAACCCTAACCCTAGCCCGAACCCTAACCCTAACCCTTCCCCGAGGCCTGACCCTAACCCGTCCCCTAATCCTAACCCGTACGCTAACACTAACCCGCGCCCTCACACGTATGTTCACCCTAACGCATAGTCGTACCCTCACCTGGACCCTAAACCTTCCCCGTCCCCTAACCCAAACCCTAGCCTGAACCCTAACCCTAACCATAACCCTTCCCTGAAGCCTTACCCTCACAAGTCCCCTAATCCTAACCCGTACGCTAACACTAACCCATGCCCTAACACGTACGCTCATCCTAAAGCATAGTCGTACCCTCACCTAGACCCTAAACCATCCCCATCCCCTAACCCTAACCCTAGCCCGAACCCTAACGCTAACACTTCCCCGAAGCCTTACCCTCACCCGTCCCCCAATCCTAACCCGTACACTAACACTAACCCGCGCCCTCACATGTACGTTGACCCTAAATCGTTGTCGTACCCTCTCCTGGACCCTAAACCGTCCCCGTCCCTAACCTTAACGCTACCCCGAACCCTAACCCTAACCCTTCCCCGAAGCCTGACC
>NW_020842593.1:0-1210 GCF_003676395.1 Aethalodelphis obliquidens | reverse complement strand
ACAACGGCTATGGCTACTGAGCAGTATCCTGAGGTTTGGGTTTCTAACAAAGTTGTACTTGGGGGATTTCTTTTAGGTTTAGTGTTAGAGTTATTAGTGGTGTTGTATGTTTTAGAGGGTGGGAAAGTGAATATTGTATTTGAGTTTAATGGGTTGGGGGATTGAGTTATTTATGATACAGGAGATTCTGGATTTTTTAGTGAGGAAGCTATAGGGATTGCTGCGTTGTATAGTTATGGCACTTGGTTGGTTATTGTTACTGGGTGGTCTCTGTTTATTGGCGTAGTGGTTATTATGGAGATTACTCGGGGTAATTAAATAGTAGTATGCTGAGGGTAATAGTGATGAGGAAAGATAGGAAGTAGAGTTTGATAAGTCCTTTTTGGTTTGAAGTTAGTGTGGAGGCTTTTAGTTGAATGAGAGCTGTTGTTTTTGGTAGAATTGTTTCTGTTCAGGTTAGGTCTAATAAGGAGGTTGCGAATTTCTGGCTTATTGTTAGAACTAGATGAGGAGGTAAGCGATGTATGATTGTAGGGAAGTAACCTAATAGGGTAGAAAATTTGGTAGAGTCTGATGAGTAGGGATATTTTAGGTTTTTTGAGTAGGTATTAATTTCGAATGCGAGAATAAAGCCTAGAATTGTTACTATGAGGGCTGTTAGTTTTAGATATAGAGGTATAGTCATTAGAGGGATGTTTATTGGGGGTATGCTGTTGGAGAGGATGAATCCGGCAAAGATGCTTCCGATTAATAGGCGTTTAATGGGGTTAATCAGTATGGGGTTAGTTTCATTAATGTTTATGAGAGGAGGGAAGCGAGGTTGTCCTAGTAGAGTAAAGAAAATGATGCGAGTGCTGTAAATAGCTGTTATGGAGGTGGCGATTAGTGTTAGTAATAGGGCTCAGGCGTTGGTATAAGACGAAGTGGCGGCTTCAATGATGAGGTCTTTAGAATAGAATCCTGTGAGAAATGGTATTCCTGTTAGTGTGAAGCAGCCGATGATTAGGGCAGTTGTGGTGAAGGGAAGGATTTTGTATAACCTTCCTATTTTCCGAATGTCTTGTTCATTATTTAAATTATGGATGATAGAGCCGGAACATAGGAATAGCATGGCTTTGAAGAAAGCATGTGTACAAATGTGCAGGAATGCTAGGTGTGGTTGATTGAGGCCTAGTGTCACTATTATTAGGCCAAGTTGGCTGGAGGTGGA
>NW_020842592.1:610-1210 GCF_003676395.1 Aethalodelphis obliquidens | reverse complement strand
AGGGCGCGGGTGAGTGTTAGCGTACGGGTGAGGATTATGGGACGGGTTAGGGTCAGGCTTCGGGGAAGGGTTAGGGTTAGGGTTCGGGCTAAGGTTAGGGTTAGGAGACGGGGACGGTATAGTGTCCAGGGAGGGTACGACAACGCTTTAGGGGGAGCGTACGCATGAGGGCGCGGGTTAGTGTTAGCGTATGGGTGAGGATTAGGGGACGGGTGAGGGTCAGGCTTCGGGGAAGGGTTAGGGTTAGGGTTCGGGCTAGGGTTAGGGTTAGGGGACGGGGATGGTTTAGGGTCCAGGGCAAGGTACGACAACGCTTTAGGGGGAGCGTACGCATGAGGGCGCGGTTTAGTGTTAGCGTACGGGTGAGGATTAGGGGACGGGTGCGAGTCAGGCTTCGGGGAAGGTTTAGGGTTAGAGTTCGGGCTAGGGTTAGGATTAGGGGACGGGGACGGTTTAGGGTCCAGGGGAGGGTACGACAACGCTTTCGGTAGAGCGTACACTTGAGGGCGTGGGTTAGTGTTAGCGTACGGGTGAGGAATAGGGGACGGGTGAGGGTCAGGTTTCGGGGAAGTTTTAGGGTTAGGGTTCGGGCTAGGGTTA
>NW_020842592.1:0-600 GCF_003676395.1 Aethalodelphis obliquidens | reverse complement strand
AGGGCGCGGGTGAGTGTTAGCGTACGGGTGAGGATTATGGGACGGGTTAGGGTCAGGCTTCGGGGAAGGGTTAGGGTTAGGGTTCGGGCTAAGGTTAGGGTTAGGAGACGGGGACGGTATAGTGTCCAGGGAGGGTACGACAACGCTTTAGGGGGAGCGTACGCATGAGGGCGCGGGTTAGTGTTAGCGTATGGGTGAGGATTAGGGGACGGGTGAGGGTCAGGCTTCGGGGAAGGGTTAGGGTTAGGGTTCGGGCTAGGGTTAGGGTTAGGGGACGGGGATGGTTTAGGGTCCAGGGCAAGGTACGACAACGCTTTAGGGGGAGCGTACGCATGAGGGCGCGGTTTAGTGTTAGCGTACGGGTGAGGATTAGGGGACGGGTGCGAGTCAGGCTTCGGGGAAGGTTTAGGGTTAGAGTTCGGGCTAGGGTTAGGATTAGGGGACGGGGACGGTTTAGGGTCCAGGGGAGGGTACGACAACGCTTTCGGTAGAGCGTACACTTGAGGGCGTGGGTTAGTGTTAGCGTACGGGTGAGGAATAGGGGACGGGTGAGGGTCAGGTTTCGGGGAAGTTTTAGGGTTAGGGTTCGGGCTAGGGTTA
>NW_020842591.1:0-1210 GCF_003676395.1 Aethalodelphis obliquidens | reverse complement strand
ACAACGGCTATGGCTACTGAGCAGTATCCTGAGGTTTGGGTTTCTAACAAAGTTGTACTTGGGGGATTTCTTTTAGGTTTAGTGTTAGAGTTATTAGTGGTGTTGTATGTTTTAGAGGGTGGGAAAGTGAATATTGTATTTGAGTTTAATGGGTTGGGGGATTGAGTTATTTATGATACAGGAGATTCTGGATTTTTTAGTGAGGAAGCTATAGGGATTGCTGCGTTGTATAGTTATGGCACTTGGTTGGTTATTGTTACTGGGTGGTCTCTGTTTATTGGCGTAGTGGTTATTATGGAGATTACTCGGGGTAATTAAATAGTAGTATGCTGAGGGTAATAGTGATGAGGAAAGATAGGAAGTAGAGTTTGATAAGTCCTTTTTGGTTTGAAGTTAGTGTGGAGGCTTTTAGTTGAATGAGAGCTGTTGTTTTTGGTAGAATTGTTTCTGTTCAGGTTAGGTCTAATAAGGAGGTTGCGAATTTCTGGCTTATTGTTAGAACTAGATGAGGAGGTAAGCGATGTATGATTGTAGGGAAGTAACCTAATAGGGTAGAAAATTTGGTAGAGTCTGATGAGTAGGGATATTTTAGGTTTTTTGAGTAGGTATTAATTTCGAATGCGAGAATAAAGCCTAGAATTGTTACTATGAGGGCTGTTAGTTTTAGATATAGAGGTATAGTCATTAGAGGGATGTTTATTGGGGGTATGCTGTTGGAGAGGATGAATCCGGCAAAGATGCTTCCGATTAATAGGCGTTTAATGGGGTTAATCAGTATGGGGTTAGTTTCATTAATGTTTATGAGAGGAGGGAAGCGAGGTTGTCCTAGTAGAGTAAAGAAAATGATGCGAGTGCTGTAAATAGCTGTTATGGAGGTGGCGATTAGTGTTAGTAATAGGGCTCAGGCGTTGGTATAAGACGAAGTGGCGGCTTCAATGATGAGGTCTTTAGAATAGAATCCTGTGAGAAATGGTATTCCTGTTAGTGTGAAGCAGCCGATGATTAGGGCAGTTGTGGTGAAGGGAAGGATTTTGTATAACCTTCCTATTTTCCGAATGTCTTGTTCATTATTTAAATTATGGATGATAGAGCCGGAACATAGGAATAGCATGGCTTTGAAGAAAGCATGTGTACAAATGTGCAGGAATGCTAGGTGTGGTTGATTGAGGCCTAGTGTCACTATTATTAGGCCAAGTTGGCTGGAGGTGGA
>NW_020842590.1:0-1210 GCF_003676395.1 Aethalodelphis obliquidens | reverse complement strand
TGTACTTCTGTCTACCTCTCTCCCTCTCCCTCTCCCTCTGGGGTGATGCCCGATGAGCTCAGAATTGCAGATGCCGCCCCCAATCCCCTCTCTGTGGCTTGCATGGGGGATGCACATTCTCACCGTGGCCCGGGCATGGCCTTGACATTCAGACATCGGGTCCTGCACGGACACTTGTGTTTGTTCCATAGCACAGGTGGCTGCAGTCTGTGCTTCTGTAGATGGGGGCTGTGCGTGAGCCCTTCATCTTCCCCGCAGACACCACATCGCTCGGCCTCGCGGGTGATGTGGGGGGCACGGGGGACAGTCTTGTGTCCCCACCTTCTTGGGCTACAGACAGGCCATGCTGGTCCTGTGGTGACTGGGGGCTCCCAGGAGAACCCCACTGCAGACCGGAGAGGTGGCCCCAGAGAAGGTGGCGTACGCCTGGGGCCGGGCCTCATCAGCGAGCCACGGGCCACCTGCAGCAACAGCTGTCTCACCATCCAGGGGCTGGGTGTTCGGGCGCCGTGGGGTTGAGCCACTGTCTGCACGGCAGCCGTGTTTGTCTTGTTGAGCCCGGGGAGGCCCCTTGGTGGCTCCTGGAAAGACTGGCCGCATTTCTTCCTGCCCTTGGCCTTAGAGCCCATCACGTTCATGCCGTTTCTGGTTCCAAAAGGACCTGTGTTAATAAAGACCACGTGTTAGGACAGCACCAAAGTGTCTAGAAATCCGGGCCAGGAGGAGGAGGGAGGGGGATTGGCTGTGCCCGCCAGTGGCCTGGGAGCCCTGCCCGCCTGCAGAGACCTGGCCCGGGGCCCGCGGGGAAGCCGTGGCCCTCGGTGCCCAGCGCCATCCGTCTCTGGGTTCCAGGAGAACTGCGTGATCCTCAGGGAGCTGGTGAGGCTGCAGGCCCTGAAGTCCCGCCTGCTGGGGTTCCGCACGCATGCCGACTCTGTGCTGGAGATGAACGTGGACAAGACCAGCCAGGTGGTGGCCACTGTCCTAGGTAACACCGCCTCCCCGAGTACCAGTGGGGATGGGGTCAGGCGGACCTTGACCGGACGTGGTGCTGCCTGAGATCCCACTGTGTCAGCCCTTGGGGGTCACCTTCCCAGACCCTTCATCCTGCCTCGAGGGGCGCGGGGTCGGGGGTGGCTGGGGGGCCGCCCCAGGGACGTAGTCGAGCCTCTCCCCTCCGCCCGCAGGTGAGCTGGCCCAGAAGCTGAAG
>NW_020842589.1:610-1210 GCF_003676395.1 Aethalodelphis obliquidens | reverse complement strand
TAGGGGACGGGTGAGGGTCAGGCTTCGGGGAACGGTTAGGGTTAGGGTTCGGGCTAGGGTTAGGGTTAAGGGACGGGGACGGTTTATTGTCCAGTTGAGGGTACGACAACGCTTTAGGGGGAGCGTATGTGTGAGGGCTCGAGTTAGTGTTAGCGTACAGGTTAGGATTAGGGGACGTGTGAGGGTCAGGCTTCGGGGAAGGCTTAGGGTTAGGGTTCGGGCTAGGGTTAGGGTTAGGGAACGGACACGGTTTAGGGTCCAGGGGAGGGTACGACAACGATTTAGGTCGAGCGTACGTGTGAGGGCACGGGTTAGTGTTAGTGTACGGATTAGGATTAGGGGACAGGTGAGGGTCAGGTTTCGGGGAAGGCTTAGGGTTAGGTTTCGGGCTAGGGTTAGGGTTAGGGGACGGGGACGGTTTAGGGTCCAGCTGAGGGTACGACAACGCTTTAGGGGGAGCGTACGTTGGAGTGCGCGGGTATTGTTCGCGTACAGGTTAGGATTAGGGGACGGGATAGGGTCAGGCTTCGGGATAGGATTAGGGTTAGGCTTCGGGCTAGGGTTAGGGTTAGGGGACGGGGACGGTTTAGGGTCAGGCTT
>NW_020842589.1:0-600 GCF_003676395.1 Aethalodelphis obliquidens | reverse complement strand
TAGGGGACGGGTGAGGGTCAGGCTTCGGGGAACGGTTAGGGTTAGGGTTCGGGCTAGGGTTAGGGTTAAGGGACGGGGACGGTTTATTGTCCAGTTGAGGGTACGACAACGCTTTAGGGGGAGCGTATGTGTGAGGGCTCGAGTTAGTGTTAGCGTACAGGTTAGGATTAGGGGACGTGTGAGGGTCAGGCTTCGGGGAAGGCTTAGGGTTAGGGTTCGGGCTAGGGTTAGGGTTAGGGAACGGACACGGTTTAGGGTCCAGGGGAGGGTACGACAACGATTTAGGTCGAGCGTACGTGTGAGGGCACGGGTTAGTGTTAGTGTACGGATTAGGATTAGGGGACAGGTGAGGGTCAGGTTTCGGGGAAGGCTTAGGGTTAGGTTTCGGGCTAGGGTTAGGGTTAGGGGACGGGGACGGTTTAGGGTCCAGCTGAGGGTACGACAACGCTTTAGGGGGAGCGTACGTTGGAGTGCGCGGGTATTGTTCGCGTACAGGTTAGGATTAGGGGACGGGATAGGGTCAGGCTTCGGGATAGGATTAGGGTTAGGCTTCGGGCTAGGGTTAGGGTTAGGGGACGGGGACGGTTTAGGGTCAGGCTT
>NW_020842588.1:0-1211 GCF_003676395.1 Aethalodelphis obliquidens | reverse complement strand
CTTATAAAATTTAGTATAGTATAGAGTAGATTAAAATATTAGAATAAAGGAATGTAAAATAAATAATTCTTTTCCCTGTTTTTTTCACAATGTCTATTTTAGACTGTTCCTAGTCTAGTCTTGCTTTTATTCAAGACAGAGTCAGCTTTAGATAATTCCACTGACATACCACATATTTGTTTTCTTCTTGAACGTAAGCTCTCTGCTTTTTTGGGGTATTCACTGTTCTTCTGTAATGCTCTCATGCATGTGATATTAAAAATTAATAAACTTATGTATCTTTCCTCCTGTTAGTCTGCCTCTTATCAGTTTATTTCATAGAGACAGCTGTTGAACCTAGGAGGGTAGAAAGAAAGTCTTTCTTCCCCTACATCAGCTAGGGCTGCCATAACAAAATACCACAGAATGGTAGCTTAAACAACAGGAATTTATTTTCTCAGAGTTCAGAAAGCTGAAAGACCACAGTCAAGGTGCTGGCAGCATTGGTGTCTCTCCTTGGCGTGAAGACAGCCACCTCCTTGCTGTGTCCTCACATAGCCTTTTCTTTGTGTGCCTGTACCCCTGGAGTCTCTTCCTCTTCTAACAAGAACATAGTCTTATTAGATTAGGGCCCCACCCTTATGATCTCTTTTAACCTTAATTACCTCTTTAAAGACACTATTCCAAATAGTCTCACATTCTACGGTACTAGGGATTAGGGTTTCAACATATGAATTTGGGGGGGGGGGACATAATTCAGATCATAACAATACATTATAAAGAAATGGACAAAGAAGGATAGTAATGAACTTGGAAAGTTAGGGAGTGATAATCCATATAAAATGGGAAAGATGTATAGGAATATAAGAATGATATTATTTTACACAGTTTGGTTATAATGTTTTCTGTTTTGCCAAGGTGTGTATGTGCGTGTATACATGTCCATGTTCTTTGCTTTTGTGTGTGTGTGTGTGGTACGCAGGCCTCTCACTGTTGTGGCTTCTCCCATTGCGGAGCACAGGCTCCAGACGCGCAGGCTCAGCGGCCATGGCTCACGGGCCCAGCCGCTCCGCGGCACGTGGGATCTTCCTGGATCGGGGCACGAATCCATGTCCCCTGCCTCGGCAGGCAGACTCTCAACCACTGCACCACCAGGGAAGCCCCCTTTGCATTATTTTTAAAATCAGAAACAAGAGCTGAATTTTTATCGAATGACTTTTCATTCAGGTAAT
>NW_020842587.1:0-1211 GCF_003676395.1 Aethalodelphis obliquidens | reverse complement strand
GCTAGCCGCAAAACTGCAGGATTGTTTCAGGCCCTATTCTGGTTCCGGGGAGGCAGGCTGAGCCTTTGATTAACTCTTCTTCCTAATGGGAAACTAGAGTGACATGTGCCCGTCCAAAACCCTACAGCTAGTCTCTCATTTGTTCCCCCTCTCCCTGTTCATCCTCCCCACTAATTGCAGACTGTGCGAAACAGGAGGTTAAGGCACTGACTCTACAAGTGCGGAGATTGTTAGTAAAGCGGCTAGAATGCAAACCCGAGTACCAGGAGAGGAAAAATGAAGTGCGTTTTAGAAACCTTTCCTGATGACACGGTTTGCCATGCTCTGGGTTCCCCATGCATGTTTTAGCTGAAGGAAGATTCCCTTAAACGTGGAGAGTTGAGACCCATGGAATGGGTAGCACGCAGATTGCTTTTAAAGGTCTGCATTTGCTCACCCAACCTCACCAATCCTCTCAGCCCCAACTGTCCAGCCTTATGTCTCATCCAGCTGTGTGTGTACAAGTGGTCAACCCAGGTGGCATCAGAGCCCCTGAACGAATTTTGTAAGAATTTCTCTCTCTTTCGCTGTCTCTGTGTTTTGTTTTTGAAATTTATTTTTATAATGGGCTTTAGCTGATTTTCACTGCTGTGTTTATGCCGCTCTACACACACTTGATTCCCTTACAAAGACATATCAGTACATAGGTGTTAAGATCCTTACTAGTCAGATGTATTCCTCTGCGGTGAATAGGCATGGTTGAGTCCATTTCGTTGGGCAAGGGGTACGTCTTGTCTATTACATATGTGGCTTATGGAACGGTATCTGTGCTAATTTCAATCTCTGGTTTTATGCAGCACCCCAACTCACCTTTCCCCTGAAGCAAGCATAAGTTGGTTTTCTAAATTTGAGACCCTGTTCTGTTTTGTAATTCAGTTCCTGTGTAGCCAAGTTTACATTCCGTGTATTAGTGATATCTTATGATGTTTCTTTTTCTGTGTGACTTATTTCAGTTAGAATCATCATACCTGAGTCCACTCATTATGCTGCTACGGGCCTGATGACATAGATTTCATTGCTGAGGGATATTGCATTGTACGTAAGTACCACAACTTCTTTATCCATTTTTCACTTTCTGCGATACTGAACTTGTCCCGTAAACGAGGTTCTTGTAAACAGAGCCGTCCCAAACTTTGGGGTGGCTGTGTCTTTTGGATTTTAATTTCCCTAAG
>NW_020842586.1:0-1211 GCF_003676395.1 Aethalodelphis obliquidens | reverse complement strand
TGTCCAGTTTTCCCAGCACCACTTATTGAAGAGGCTGTCCTTTCTCCACTGTACATTCCTGCCTCCTTTATCAAAGATAAGGTGACCGTATGTAAGCACTGGTTTTAAAGTTGTCATTCCAGGAAACAAGGCAGCAGCATTTCTGGTTGCCCAACTTTGGTTACTCGGGCAATGAGAGGCTTAGGGAAAGTCCTGCTGCTGGGTTTTAAATGAGTGGAATGTGCCAGAACAGACAACCAAGGACTTGTGTCTCAATACTTCCACCCCCTTCCCTTTCCCCCGGGACAAATCCCAATCTCTGCCAAAGCGCTGTGCTGAGGGTGCTGGCATCCGTAAGTGGGGTGACTCTGCGGAAGGAGGCTGGAGGTGGGAACCCCAGCACCAGGAGACGTGGGGACCAGGTGACTTTTCAGAGCCCTTCCGGCCCAGAGGGTCCACCATCCTTTGGCTGCACTAGGCTTGGCCTTGCTGTCAGAGGTCCATCGTGGATCTGGAGATTGTGGTCCATCCCGAAGGGATCAGGCACTGCAGGTCCAAGGAGAGCTCATTTGCTGGCACATCCTTCCCAGCTCCCTAACCCCCATGACATCCAGCCTTTGGAAACCAAGGCTGCTGGGGCTCCAGGGATGTGAAGCTCTCTGGGTCCCAAGGCCAGAGGAGAATGTTGTAGGAATTTCGTTTTTGCTTTTGTTTCCTAATTTAACATTTAGTTTATATTGGAGTATAGTGGCTTTACAATGTTGTGTTTGTTTTAGCTTTAAGCAGCTTGATTCAGGTAAACAGAGACACATAGCTACTCTTTTTCGGACCCTTCCTGTATAAGTTCTTTCAGATTGTTGAGTAGCGTTCCCTGTGTTAGACAGTAGATCCTTGTTGATGATCTGTTTTATGGATATTAGTATGCAGGTGTTAATCCCAACCTCCTAAGGTATCCCTCCAGCCCCACCTTTCCCCTTTGGTAACCATATGTTCGTTTTCTAAGTCCGCGACTCTGTTTCTGTTTTGTAAATTTGGTTATTTGTATCAATTTTTAGATCTCACCTGTAGGTGATATCATATGCTATTTGTCTTTTTCTGTCTGGCCTATTTCACTTAGTATTGTCATCTTCAGGTCCATCCATGTTGCTGCAAATGGCATTATTTCACTCTTTTTATGGGTAATAACCTTTTTTTTTTTTTTTTTTTTTGTGGTTCGCGGGCCTCTCACTGTT
>NW_020842585.1:0-1211 GCF_003676395.1 Aethalodelphis obliquidens | reverse complement strand
TGTCCAGTTTTCCCAGCACCACTTATTGAAGAGGCTGTCCTTTCTCCACTGTACATTCCTGCCTCCTTTATCAAAGATAAGGTGACCGTATGTAAGCACTGGTTTTAAAGTTGTCATTCCAGGAAACAAGGCAGCAGCATTTCTGGTTGCCCAACTTTGGTTACTCGGGCAATGAGAGGCTTAGGGAAAGTCCTGCTGCTGGGTTTTAAATGAGTGGAATGTGCCAGAACAGACAACCAAGGACTTGTGTCTCAATACTTCCACCCCCTTCCCTTTCCCCCGGGACAAATCCCAATCTCTGCCAAAGCGCTGTGCTGAGGGTGCTGGCATCCGTAAGTGGGGTGACTCTGCGGAAGGAGGCTGGAGGTGGGAACCCCAGCACCAGGAGACGTGGGGACCAGGTGACTTTTCAGAGCCCTTCCGGCCCAGAGGGTCCACCATCCTTTGGCTGCACTAGGCTTGGCCTTGCTGTCAGAGGTCCATCGTGGATCTGGAGATTGTGGTCCATCCCGAAGGGATCAGGCACTGCAGGTCCAAGGAGAGCTCATTTGCTGGCACATCCTTCCCAGCTCCCTAACCCCCATGACATCCAGCCTTTGGAAACCAAGGCTGCTGGGGCTCCAGGGATGTGAAGCTCTCTGGGTCCCAAGGCCAGAGGAGAATGTTGTAGGAATTTCGTTTTTGCTTTTGTTTCCTAATTTAACATTTAGTTTATATTGGAGTATAGTGGCTTTACAATGTTGTGTTTGTTTTAGCTTTAAGCAGCTTGATTCAGGTAAACAGAGACACATAGCTACTCTTTTTCGGACCCTTCCTGTATAAGTTCTTTCAGATTGTTGAGTAGCGTTCCCTGTGTTAGACAGTAGATCCTTGTTGATGATCTGTTTTATGGATATTAGTATGCAGGTGTTAATCCCAACCTCCTAAGGTATCCCTCCAGCCCCACCTTTCCCCTTTGGTAACCATATGTTCGTTTTCTAAGTCCGCGACTCTGTTTCTGTTTTGTAAATTTGGTTATTTGTATCAATTTTTAGATCTCACCTGTAGGTGATATCATATGCTATTTGTCTTTTTCTGTCTGGCCTATTTCACTTAGTATTGTCATCTTCAGGTCCATCCATGTTGCTGCAAATGGCATTATTTCACTCTTTTTATGGGTAATAACCTTTTTTTTTTTTTTTTTTTTTGTGGTTCGCGGGCCTCTCACTGTT
>NW_020842584.1:0-1211 GCF_003676395.1 Aethalodelphis obliquidens | reverse complement strand
TGTCCAGTTTTCCCAGCACCACTTATTGAAGAGGCTGTCCTTTCTCCACTGTACATTCCTGCCTCCTTTATCAAAGATAAGGTGACCGTATGTAAGCACTGGTTTTAAAGTTGTCATTCCAGGAAACAAGGCAGCAGCATTTCTGGTTGCCCAACTTTGGTTACTCGGGCAATGAGAGGCTTAGGGAAAGTCCTGCTGCTGGGTTTTAAATGAGTGGAATGTGCCAGAACAGACAACCAAGGACTTGTGTCTCAATACTTCCACCCCCTTCCCTTTCCCCCGGGACAAATCCCAATCTCTGCCAAAGCGCTGTGCTGAGGGTGCTGGCATCCGTAAGTGGGGTGACTCTGCGGAAGGAGGCTGGAGGTGGGAACCCCAGCACCAGGAGACGTGGGGACCAGGTGACTTTTCAGAGCCCTTCCGGCCCAGAGGGTCCACCATCCTTTGGCTGCACTAGGCTTGGCCTTGCTGTCAGAGGTCCATCGTGGATCTGGAGATTGTGGTCCATCCCGAAGGGATCAGGCACTGCAGGTCCAAGGAGAGCTCATTTGCTGGCACATCCTTCCCAGCTCCCTAACCCCCATGACATCCAGCCTTTGGAAACCAAGGCTGCTGGGGCTCCAGGGATGTGAAGCTCTCTGGGTCCCAAGGCCAGAGGAGAATGTTGTAGGAATTTCGTTTTTGCTTTTGTTTCCTAATTTAACATTTAGTTTATATTGGAGTATAGTGGCTTTACAATGTTGTGTTTGTTTTAGCTTTAAGCAGCTTGATTCAGGTAAACAGAGACACATAGCTACTCTTTTTCGGACCCTTCCTGTATAAGTTCTTTCAGATTGTTGAGTAGCGTTCCCTGTGTTAGACAGTAGATCCTTGTTGATGATCTGTTTTATGGATATTAGTATGCAGGTGTTAATCCCAACCTCCTAAGGTATCCCTCCAGCCCCACCTTTCCCCTTTGGTAACCATATGTTCGTTTTCTAAGTCCGCGACTCTGTTTCTGTTTTGTAAATTTGGTTATTTGTATCAATTTTTAGATCTCACCTGTAGGTGATATCATATGCTATTTGTCTTTTTCTGTCTGGCCTATTTCACTTAGTATTGTCATCTTCAGGTCCATCCATGTTGCTGCAAATGGCATTATTTCACTCTTTTTATGGGTAATAACCTTTTTTTTTTTTTTTTTTTTTGTGGTTCGCGGGCCTCTCACTGTT
>NW_020842583.1:367-1211 GCF_003676395.1 Aethalodelphis obliquidens | reverse complement strand
AACCCTTCCCCGAAGCCTGACCCTAACCCGTACCCTAATCCTAACCCGTAGGCTAACACTAACCCGCGCCCTCACACGCACGCTCCCCCTAAAGCGTTGTCGTACCCTCACCTGGACCCTAAACCGTCCCCGTCCCCTAACCCTAACCCTAGCCCGAACCCTAACCCTAACACTTCCCCGAAGCCTGATCCTCACCCGTCCCCTAATCCTAACCCGTACGCTAACACTAACCCGTGCCGTCACACGCACGCTCCAACTAACGCGTTGTCGTACCCTCACCTGGACCCTAAACCGTCCCCGTCCCCTAACCCTAACCCAGCCCGAACCCTAACCCTAACACTTCCCCAAGCCTGACCCTCACCAGTCCCCTAATCCTAACACGTACGCTAACAGTAACCCGCCGCCCTCACACGCATGCTCCAAATAAAGCGTTGTCGTACCCTCACCTGGACCCTAAACCGGCCCCGTCCCCTAACCCTAACCCTAGCCCGAACCCTAACCCTAAACCTTCCCCAAGCCTGACCCTCACCCATCCCCTAATGCTAAACCGTACTCTAACACTAACCCGCACCCTCACACCTACGCTCCCCCTACAGCATTGTCGTACCCTCACCTGTACCCTAAAGCGTCCCCGTCCCCTAAACCTAACCCTAGCCCGAACCCTAAACCTAAACCTTCCCCGAAGCCTGACCCTCACCCGTCCCCTAATCATAACACCTACGCTAACACTAACCCACGCCCTCATACACACACTCCCCCTAAAGCGTTGTCGTACCCTCACCTGGACCCTAAACCGTCCCCGTCCCCTAACCCTAACCCTAACCCTAACCCTAACCCTAACCCT
>NW_020842583.1:0-267 GCF_003676395.1 Aethalodelphis obliquidens | reverse complement strand
TACCCGTTTCCTAACCCTAACCCTAAACCTAAATCTAACCCTTACCCTAACCCTAACCCTAACCCTAACCCTAACCCTAACCCTAACCCTAACCCTAACCCTAACCCTAACCCTAACCCTAACCCTAACCCTAACCCTAACCCTAACCCTAACCCTAACCCTAACCCTAACCCTAACCCTAACCCTAACCCTAACCCTAACCCTAACCCTAACCCTAACCCTAACCCTAACCCATTGTCGTACCCTAACCTGTACCATGAACCGTAC
>NW_020842582.1:0-1211 GCF_003676395.1 Aethalodelphis obliquidens | reverse complement strand
TGTCCAGTTTTCCCAGCACCACTTATTGAAGAGGCTGTCCTTTCTCCACTGTACATTCCTGCCTCCTTTATCAAAGATAAGGTGACCGTATGTAAGCACTGGTTTTAAAGTTGTCATTCCAGGAAACAAGGCAGCAGCATTTCTGGTTGCCCAACTTTGGTTACTCGGGCAATGAGAGGCTTAGGGAAAGTCCTGCTGCTGGGTTTTAAATGAGTGGAATGTGCCAGAACAGACAACCAAGGACTTGTGTCTCAATACTTCCACCCCCTTCCCTTTCCCCCGGGACAAATCCCAATCTCTGCCAAAGCGCTGTGCTGAGGGTGCTGGCATCCGTAAGTGGGGTGACTCTGCGGAAGGAGGCTGGAGGTGGGAACCCCAGCACCAGGAGACGTGGGGACCAGGTGACTTTTCAGAGCCCTTCCGGCCCAGAGGGTCCACCATCCTTTGGCTGCACTAGGCTTGGCCTTGCTGTCAGAGGTCCATCGTGGATCTGGAGATTGTGGTCCATCCCGAAGGGATCAGGCACTGCAGGTCCAAGGAGAGCTCATTTGCTGGCACATCCTTCCCAGCTCCCTAACCCCCATGACATCCAGCCTTTGGAAACCAAGGCTGCTGGGGCTCCAGGGATGTGAAGCTCTCTGGGTCCCAAGGCCAGAGGAGAATGTTGTAGGAATTTCGTTTTTGCTTTTGTTTCCTAATTTAACATTTAGTTTATATTGGAGTATAGTGGCTTTACAATGTTGTGTTTGTTTTAGCTTTAAGCAGCTTGATTCAGGTAAACAGAGACACATAGCTACTCTTTTTCGGACCCTTCCTGTATAAGTTCTTTCAGATTGTTGAGTAGCGTTCCCTGTGTTAGACAGTAGATCCTTGTTGATGATCTGTTTTATGGATATTAGTATGCAGGTGTTAATCCCAACCTCCTAAGGTATCCCTCCAGCCCCACCTTTCCCCTTTGGTAACCATATGTTCGTTTTCTAAGTCCGCGACTCTGTTTCTGTTTTGTAAATTTGGTTATTTGTATCAATTTTTAGATCTCACCTGTAGGTGATATCATATGCTATTTGTCTTTTTCTGTCTGGCCTATTTCACTTAGTATTGTCATCTTCAGGTCCATCCATGTTGCTGCAAATGGCATTATTTCACTCTTTTTATGGGTAATAACCTTTTTTTTTTTTTTTTTTTTTGTGGTTCGCGGGCCTCTCACTGTT
>NW_020842581.1:0-1212 GCF_003676395.1 Aethalodelphis obliquidens | reverse complement strand
AGTTATGGACAGGATCAGGGCGTTATTGAGAGATACATGAGGCTATTAGGGACAGCATCAGTGTGTTAGGGAAAGAGTCGGCTGTTATTATAGACAATGACAGTGCCTCAGGTAGAGACATCATCACAGGTTAGTTAGGAAGAGGGTCAGGGCCTTGGTGAGGGACAGGGTCAGGCCAACAGTGAGGGACATCTAAGTCTATTAGGGACATCGTTGGGGCCTTAGATAGGGCCAGCATCAGGGCCATAGTTAGGACCAGTGTCAGGGCGTTATTTAGGGACAAAATTAGGATGTTAGTTAAGGAAAAAGCCAGAAAATTAGTTACAGTGTCAGTTTCTCAGGTAGAGACGTCAAGGTCTCAGTGAGAGCATCAGCATCTCAGGTAGGAGCTGCATCAGGCCATTACTTACAGACAGTGTCAAGGCCTTAATTAGGGAGAGTGTCAGGGCCTCAGAGAAAAACTTGAGGGCCTTAGTAAGAGACACTTCAGGCTGTTCATTAGGGACATCATCAGGGCATTAGTTATGGATAGGGTCAGGGTATTAGTGAAAGACAGCTCAGGCAATTAGGCACACCATCAGGGCCTTGGGTAGGGGCAGCGTCGGGGAGTAGTTGGGGAAAGAGTGAGGCCGTTAGGTAAAGACCGACTCAGGGCCTTAGTTAGAGACAGTGTCAGGTTCTTTGTTAGGGACACTGTCATGGCCTCAGTTAAAGATAACTTGAGGGTCTTAGTTCGAGATAGTGTCAGGGCCTTAGTTATGGACATCTTTAGGGCCTCAGTTAGAGGTAATTTGAGGGCCTTAGTAAGAGACATTTCGGGTCATTAGTGACATCGTCTGGAACTTCGTGCCATCTTCAGTACATCATTTATGGGCCGCATCAGGGCATTAATGAGGGACAGCTCAAGTTATTAGGGACCGTGTCAGGGTCTTAGTTAGGGAATGTTTCGGGACCCTTGTTAGGGAAAGAGTGAGGCCAGTAGTTGAAGACAGACTCAGGGCCTTAGCGACAGCCTCAGTCCTTAATTAGGGAGAGTGTCAGGGCCTCAGTTAAAGATAAGTTGAGGGCTTTTGATAAGGAGAGCCTCCAGGCCTCAGTTAGAGACAGGCTCACGGGCTCGGGACTAAATTCAGGGTCTTAGTTAGGGACAGCATCAGGGATTTAATTAGCATAAGAGACTCGACATTAGCTAAAGACAAGGTTAGGTTAAGG
>NW_020842580.1:0-1213 GCF_003676395.1 Aethalodelphis obliquidens | reverse complement strand
CCCCCTTTCCTCTTTGGTAACCATAAGTTTGTTTGTTATGTCTGTGAATCTGCTCCTCTTTTGTAAATAAGTTCTTTTGTATAATTTTATTTTAGATTTCACGTACAAGTGATATATGATACTGTCTTTCTCTGTGTGACTGACTTCGCTTAGTATGATAATCTGTAGGTCATATTGCTGCAAATGGCATTAGTTCATTCTTTTTTATGGCTGAGTGATATTCCATTACATGTGTTTATATATATATATGCCACATCTTTTTATTTTTTACATGATATCACTTACATGTGATATCCAAAAAATAGCACAAATGAACTAATTTACAAAACAAAGAGTCTCACAGACATAGAGAACAAATTTATGGTCACCAAAGAGTGGGAATGGATAAATTAGGAGTATGAGATTAACAGATGCACACTCCCATATATAAAATAAACAACAAGGATTTCCTGTTACAGCACAGGGAACTATATTCAATATCTTACAATAAACTAATTATAAGAAAAGAATTGAAAAAAAGAATATATGTGTTTAAACAAATCACTTTGCTGTGTACCTGAAACTAACACCATTATACTTGTGTTATATTTATACTTGTGTATATTTATACTTGTGTTATATTTATACTGTAAATCAATTACATTTTAATGGAAAAAAAGTAAATTATCACTAGAGTATGGACCATGGGGTCACAGGGAGAGGTGGGGCTGAAGAGAGCAAAGGGTCTGGGTCACAGAGGGTCTAAATGTTGAAGCTTGTATATTCTGATCATCTCCTGCTATCAGGGGGATCCGCAGAAGTGGGACACAGGGGGCCTGGGGTTCAATCAGCTGTAATACCAACCAGCAAACCTGCAGCAGGTTCATCACTTCTCTTCTCATCATCTCAATCACCATATTGGTATGATCAAGCTGACGCATCTCCTGGCAGCAAAGGCAGGAACTAGAGCAACCCAGGGCCCCACAGGGCTAAGGTGCTGAGGACAAAGCTTGCTGTTCTGCTCTCTCAAGAATAGTCACCTACACGTCCCTCCCCGAAAGAAGAGGCTGAGCTCTTCCTTCCAGGCTAGTGTCTTTTTAGAAAGTTAAGTTCTCCAGGTGTTGCCCATTTCAGATGGGTCAGGGACATGTTGGAAGTTGAGAGGCCCTTAGCCTCTTGCAAACAGGCTGGGAGAGTCTTAGGTCAGAGCCCAAAGGAGAAGGCTGTGAGGTTG
>NW_020842579.1:0-1215 GCF_003676395.1 Aethalodelphis obliquidens | reverse complement strand
TATTCCAAAGTATACAAATATGAAATGTTGTTCATGACATGGAGAAGGCAATCCTAGTACACTGGTGGTGGGATTGTAAGTTGGTACACCCACTATGAAAAGAATATGGAGGTCCTGATAAAAGCTAAAAGTAGAGCTATCATACTAGCCAGCAATTCCACTGCTTGGTATATGTCCAAAGAAAATGAAGACACCAATTTGACAAGATACATGCATCCCAATGTTCATAGCAGCATTATTTACAATTGCCAACATATGGAAGCAAACTAAATGTCCACCAACAGATGAGTGGATAAAGAAGATGTGGTATGTATACACAATAGACTATTACTCAGCCATTAAAAAGGATCAAATTCTGCCATTTGCAACAACATGGAGAGGCCTAGAATATTTATACCTACTTAAGTTAGAGAAGGACAAATACACTATGTTCTCACTTCTCTGTAGAATCTAAAAATGCAAGAAATGTATGTATATAACAAAACAGAAATAGACTCACAGAGAACAAATTCGTGGTTACTGGTGGGGCGACTTAAAGGGGGAGGGGAAAACAGTCGTTTGTTTCTCTAAATCCAGTACCCCTATGTATGAAATAAACAAACAAGGATATATAGTACAACACAGGGAAATATAGACATTATTGTGTAACCACTTTAGTGGAACATGATCTGTAAAAGTATTCAATCCATATGTTGTACCCCTGAGACTAATGTAATATTGTAAATCAACTATACTTCAATTTAAATAATCCATAGGGTGGCTGAATGGATTAAAGAAAGTTCAATTATACTGTGTACAAGATATTCATGTTAACTTCTAATCCATATATAGCATAAAATTGAAAGATTGGGAACAAAATACTCCATGAAAATGATACTTGACTGACTAGTCTATTATGAGATAAAAAAGACTTGAAGTCAAACCTCTCAAAGGAAAGAAGGTTATCATATAACGATAAATGGATTAATTCATCAAGAAATCATGACAATTATAAATATGTATGTATCCAGCTTTGGAGCCTCTCGACATATAAAGAATATATTAACCCACGTGAAGGGGAAAATGTGCAGAAATAAAATAATGGTAAGAAACGTCGATACCCAACTTTCAACACTGTACAGGTCATCCGGACATAATATCAATCAGGAAACACTGAACCTGAACACATACTTGATATCAAATGAACCTAACATACATCTACAGTATATTCCACTC
>NW_020842578.1:0-1215 GCF_003676395.1 Aethalodelphis obliquidens | reverse complement strand
GTGGGAGACAACTTCAAGAAGACCCTCTCCTAATGAGAGGAACCCAGGAGTCAGGGAGAGGAGGGGTGGTGGGTGGAGACAGAGGCCTGGTGCCCCAGCTGCATTGGAAGTCTCTGGAAGGCCAGGCGGAGGGAGGCCACACAGAGGGATGCCCAGGGTTACAGACCTGTCAGAGCTGCTGTTTGTTAGTTCAAGTCCTGCTCTGAGGTGTTCTGTGTCAGCCCTGAGTGACAGGTGAGCTGGGGTTGCTCTGCAATCAGGGCTATGTTCACGGTTCCTGTGTGCCCAGCCCTGCTGGGGTACCTTCCCAGGGGAGCTCTGTATCCTGGGAGGGGCATGACCACGAGAGCCTCATGGGCTGCTGGGTAGCTGCACAGGTGAGCTCCATATCTTGAGAGAGGCCTGACCACGAGAGCCCCATGGGCTGCTGGCAACCTGCCACGGTGAGCTCCCTATCCTTGGAGGGGCGTGACCACGAGATCCCTGTTGGCTGCTGGGGACCTGCCAAGATGAGCTCCATATCCTGGGATTGGCCTGACCACGAGAGCCCCGTGGGCTGCTGGGGACCTGGTAAAGGATGTCAGAACAGTCAGTGAAGCCACCAAGTATACACATCCAGTAGTTCCTAATTCCTACACCCTGCTGGTCATTCTACCATCCACCAGGACATGGTATTCTGTATTAGACTTCAATGATGCCTTCTGTATTCCATTAGTCCCAGAGTCACAAGAAATTTTGGCTTGTGAGTGGCAGGACTCAACATACAACAAAAACAATACTGCTGGGCCGTCCTGCCCCAAGGGTTCAAAAACTCCCACAGCATCTTTGGGGAAACTTTAGCTAAACACCTAAAAGTTCTACCTCTGGAAAAGGGAACCCTCCTTCAATATGCAGATGACATTCTTATTGCCAGCCCTACTAAGGAGGCCTCTGAACTACCTAGCCAATAAAGGATAGAAGGTGTCCAAGAAAAAGTCTCAAATATCACAGACTAAGGTGACCTGCCTGGGCTTCATTCTCACAGAAGGTCAGAGAAGCCCATCCCAGGAAAGGGAAGAAGCCATTTGCAGCCTTACCCCTTCTAAAACTAGAAGACAACTTAGGGGTTACTGGGGAGGCCAGGGTTTGCTGCATCTGGATCCCTAACTACAGTCTAATAGCTGGGCCTCTATATGAAACACTGAAAGGAAAAGATGATGATCCTTTTGAATAGAA
>NW_020842577.1:0-1216 GCF_003676395.1 Aethalodelphis obliquidens | reverse complement strand
ATTTATTTTATTTTTGGCTGTGTTGGGTGTTCGTTGCAGCGCACGGGCTTTCTCTAGTTGCGGAGAGCGGGAGCTACTCTTCGTTGCAGTGCGCAGGCTTCTCATTGCGGTGGCTTCTCTTGTGGAGCATGGGCTGTAGGCGCCTGGGTTTCCGTAGTTGCGGCACATGGGCTCAGTAGTTGTGGCTCACGGGCTCTAGAGCGCAGGCTCAGTAGTTGTGGTGCATGGGCTTAGTTGCTCTGTGGCATGTGGGATCTTCCCAGACCAGGGCTCGAACCCGTGTCCCCTGCATTGGCAGGCAGATTCTTAACCACTGCACCACCAGGGAAGCCCCATCTTTTTTGTCATTTAGAGAGACTTTCCCCCTCCTCTCAAGGCTGTATAAGACTTGGTGTTCTTCCTGAATAGGCCACAAAAATGCCAATAAAAATTCCATTAGAAAAATCTTTTAACTTGCTTATGAACTAAACGTTGTTCAACCGAAAACAAACAGCATAGAGACTTCCTACTCCAGTTCTTAATGTGCACTTTTTCATACACAAAAAGAGAAAGAGAAAAGAAAATCACATCATTTGGCTTAGCAGTGGGAGACGTGCCCACAAGATGTCAGTATATGTTAGAACTAATACACAAATTCAGTGAAGTTGCAGGATACAACACCAATACACAAAAATCAGTTGTGTTTCCACATACTACTAACAAACTATCAGAAGGTGATGTTAAGAAAACAATTCCATTTACAATTGCATCGAACAGAAAATATTTAGGAATACATTTAAACAAGGAAGTGAAAGACCTGTGCATTGAAATCTATAAGACATTGATTAAGGAAATTGAGAAGACAAAAATAAATGGGAAAATACTTTGTTCTCATGGACATAAAAAATTAAATTGTTGAAATATCCATAGTACCCAAAGCAATCTACAGATTGAATGAAATCCTTGTCAAAATTCTATGGCACGTTTCACAGAAATAGAACAAAAAAATCCTGAAATTTGTATGGTACCAAAATAGACCACCAATAGCCAAAGCAATCTAGAGAAAGAGGAACAAAACTGAGGGTATCACATTTGCTTATTTCAAACTATATTACAAAGCTATAGTAGTCAAAACACTCGTACTGGCATAAAAACAGACACATTGATCAATGGAGCAGAATGGAGAGTCCAAATATAAGCCCCTATTGTCTAGGTGCTCCGGCTGGTGTCAGGCCTG
>NW_020842576.1:0-1216 GCF_003676395.1 Aethalodelphis obliquidens | reverse complement strand
ACAGCAGTTCTAGGCTGACAACCACTCACCATCCATTTTCCGAGAAACAGTTTCTCCTTTTCTTGGATTCCAAGAAAGTCATGGTTTTAAATGCCTTTGATCTGGCTTGGCTTGCATTCTCATCCTTGACCCATCACCAGAAGATGGAAAATGGGACTGGCTAGATGTGGGTTGTAAACCCATTTCGAGCTGGGCGGAACATGGGGTCATGCTTCTGCAACTGTTTGGACTGGAAGCAGGTGACATGTAATTCCCAAAGGAAAACTGAGGAACTTGGGCCTGAGAACAGATGCTGGCTGGGAGAAAGCAACAGATTCTATGTCAATGACAGCTCACTGCACAGCGCAGAATCTGACACAAAAGGAAGAAAGGGGTTCACTTAGGGTCAGGGGCTGCAGCGACTCATCCATTGCTCTTACTGTCCCTCCCAAGACTGCAAGAAGTTCTTTCACTTGCTGAAAAGTCAGGATCATTGGTGGTGGTAAACTCAAGTCTCTTTCCTTGGGCTACAGGTCCTCACATCTCAGAGGCTGGCCCAGAACAGCCCATGTGCCCTCAGAAGACACACACACCTCATTCCTGCCCCTGAGAGGAGGGAGCCCTGAGTTATGTCATCTCCCTGGCCATAATAATTGCCCATCCCTGAAAAACAATACTGCTCCTTTTCCAGTTTCTTCGCTCTCCTTTACTAAGAGGAAGAAACCAAATGCTAGGGTGGTAAGGACACTTGTGCAATGAAGTAACGGGAGGCTCGAGAATTATTCCATGCCATGGAACCCAAAATTGGCAGGCTTTCCAGAGGCCACATGGATGCATATGGCTCTCCAAGACAATGGCAGTGGCAGTGTAAACCTCACACTGGGAGGTCCAGTTGCTCCCATATCTTTGATTCTTAATGAATATGCATGTCAAAAGTTTCAAACAACTGAAAGGACAGAGGATTGCAGGGCCATGGTCTGCTGCATGGGTGTTGCGTCAGGGCCACACTCCAATGTCTAGAGGACTACTACCTCTCTTGGCACCCTATGAGGCCATGAGTGGGAGGCCTTTTTCTCAGCCACATGCATGTTGGTAGTTGAAACTTTTCAAAGGAATGTCTACACTGCCCAGGTAGCTCTTGAATTGCCCAGCATCATGGTCAGCTCCGTAGCTGTACATGAGGGCCCGATAATGCCCAGGCTGGACTGAGCTAGAGGACCACAGATGCCTGCCTGGA
>NW_020842575.1:0-1216 GCF_003676395.1 Aethalodelphis obliquidens | reverse complement strand
CAGAGGCAGTGACCCAGGATTGAGGCCCCAGAGCCTCCTTCTGAGTGCCGCGGTGCCCCTCTCACGGGAGTTGCTGTCAAGCTTGATGGTTGAAGCAGCCATGGTATCGATACCTCACTGGTAGAAACTATTCCTTTTCTTCCCTGGGAGAAGCAGGTCTCCTTCTACTTTGTTGGGGAGACCCCTTTTTTAATAAACCAAAATGATAAGCTGTAAGTACATATTAAGGATTAGGTTATATACATGTAAAGAATAATCGTAAACATCAAGAAACAGAACCTGATGAGTGGACACCCAGGAGTGCCCTTCCCTCGTCCCAGCCTCCCCCCGCCGTGAGGTAGCTGCTCTCCCGATGTAGTGTCAGTGACTTGTCCTCATAGCTTACGCCCAAGCACGCGTCCCTAAACAACGCAGCCCAGCTTTGCCTAGTTCCAAAGTCCGTAAGTGGGTGGACCGTGCTCGCTGCTTTATTGCTCTTGATGGCTCAGCATTGTGGCCATGAGATTCTTTCATCTTGTGAATATAGTTTTTTTAAAAATAATTTTTATAGTTTTACTACCTTTAAACACAACGTACTCCATTGCTGTGGAATATTCCTTGCTAGGAGCGTGCATGGTTTATTTCTGCATCCGCCTGTGATGGCCTCCAGGTGCTTTCAGGTTTGGCTCTTGTGGCTGTGGAGTCCATGTCCGTGTGTCCTGGTGCAGGGCTGGGGGTTTGTGTTCAGCTGGGAAGAATACTGTGGGTCTGTGTGCACGGAGTGCGCTCTCTGAGACCCGATTGTTTCAGAAGTGGTTGCACCGCCCGCTGCACACCAGGCTTTCCATTGCTCCACGTCCTGCTGATATTTCATACTGTGTCTTCATGTCTGCCATTCTGGTAGGTGTGTGCACAGTCGTTTTCTTATGGTTTTAATCCCTCGATTGTTAATGAAGTTGTGCATCTTGTAGTTTTCATGGACTATTTCCTGTTCTTTTTTTTAAAGTTTTGAAAATTGTGGTCAAATACACATAACATAAAATGTAGTGTCTTAGCCATGTTTAAGTGCACATTTCACGGTCAAGAAGTAATTCACACTGTTGTGCAACCCTGACCGCCATCCTCCTCCAGAACTTTCTCATCTTGCAAAACTGAAACAGTCCCCGTTAAACACTCACTCCCCATGGTCCCTCCCTCAGCCCCTGGCACCCACCATCCTACTTTCTGTCTCTGTTTC
>NW_020842574.1:0-1217 GCF_003676395.1 Aethalodelphis obliquidens | reverse complement strand
CAAGAGATCAAGATAAAATGAATGGTTGTTATAGGGGGTCCTTTCTGGTGTCCAGGTAAGTGATGATGTGCACCTTCGCCACGTCAGAGCATCCTGCATTCACATCTCTAGGTAAGCGGTGTTGATTGGCTAAACTTGTTTTCCCATGTGATTCATTTCAGGTCTTCAGGTAAGAAATGATAGCGTTTTATCAATCCTAGCAGTCATATTAACCTACTGTTTTATATTTTTGAGAATTTATTTTGAACCCTGTGAGTGTTGAGCGATTCCCGTGTATGAACGCAATGATGACCGAGCGTGTGGCACAGTAGTGACCGTGGCGTTTCTGCAGGTGAGCAGGGAAAAGAGGATGGAGTTTCTAACAGTGGCGTAGACCTTGGAGGACTGCATGAACCCAGGGAGAGCTGATGGCAGGTCCTGCACGGAAGGCAGTGAATGAGGTTATCTGCAGGGTCCTAGTAGAAAAGGCATGTCCATAGACATATTTTACAGTGTGATTTTCAGGTTCCTGCAAAGACATCCTGGGAAAGATCATAATGATCGATAACAAGCCTTGATTGTATTGAGGTAAGTGATGACGTGGGCCTTTAGCCCCCTTCAAACCATCTGATCTTCAGATATGTGGGAAAGTGTGGATGGTGTTCCTAGTGTTTCTGTTCCTGTGTTTTTATGCAGGTATGCAATTAAGAAATTATGTTTCCCAATCAGTGATAGTAGCATTAGCCACTTTTTTTAGAGTGTACATATAACGTGTGCTTAACCTCAGTTGTGACAGAGGCATCTGCAGGTGGCAGCTAAGTTATCCTAGTTCGGATTCACAGTATTGACCATGAGATTCCTACAGGTGCTCAGAGAAATCTGTCTCTAGCACTGATGTTGACATTGAAGTTCTGAAAGTTTCAGATAGGGTTGATGGTTCCCTGAATGATGTAAGTAACTAAGATTATTTGCTGGTGCCGTTTTTTCTTGCACTTATTTGTTTGATTTTGTTGTTGTTTTCTTTGGGTTTTTTCTTTTTCGTGTCACACAAGTGTTGTCCTTCAGTCCTTAAACACACTTGCCGTGGATGATTTTACATGTTCCAGCAGTTCTGATACCACAGTGGACGTAACAGTGCTCATGAATGGGACCTTGCTAGTTGACAGGTATTTGATAAAGTGGCTTTTACCTCAGTACAGGTCATTTGACCTCAGACACCTAGGTAAGTGAGCATGCGG
>NW_020842573.1:0-1217 GCF_003676395.1 Aethalodelphis obliquidens | reverse complement strand
TCTTCTTTGGAGAAATGTCTATTTCGATCTTCTGCCCATTTTTGGATTGGGTTGTTTGTTCTTTTGTTAGGGAGCTGCATGAGCTGCTTATAAATTTTGGAAATTAATCCTTTGTCAGTTGCTTCATTTGCAAATATTTTCTCCCATTCTGAGGGTTGTCTTTTGGTCTTGTTTATGGTTTCCTTTGCTGTGCAAAAGCTTTGAAGTTTCATTAGGTCCCATGTGTTTATCTTTTTTTTTTTTTTTTCCATTTCTCTAGGAGATGGGTCAAAAAGGATCTTGCTGTGATTTATGTCATAGAGTGTTCTGCCTATGTTTTCCTGTAAGGGTTTGATAGTTTCTGGCTTTACATTTAGGTCTTTAATCCTTTTTTTTTTTTTTTTTTTCCTGTATGCGGGCCTCTCACCTTTGTGGCCTCTCCCGTTGCGGAGCACAGGCTCCGGACGCACAGGCTCAGCGGCCATGGCTCACGGGCCCAGCCGCTCCGCGGCACGTGGGACCTTCCCGGACCGGGGCACGAACCCATGTCCCCTGCATTGGCCGGCGGACTCTCGACCACTGCGCCACCAGGGAAGCCCTCTTTAATCTATTTTGAGCTCATTTTTGTGTATGGTGTTAGGGAGTGATCTAATCTCATACTTTCAAATGTACCTGTCCAGTTTTCCCAGCACCACTTATTGAAGAGGCTGTCCTTTCTCCACTGTACATTCCTGCCTCCTTTATCAAAGATTAGGTGACCATATGTGCGTGGGTTTATCTCTGGGCTTTCTATCCCGTTCCTTTGATCTGTCTTTCTGTTTTTGTGCCACTACCATACTGTCTTGATTACTGTAGCTTTGTAGTATAGTCTGAAGTCAGGGAGCCTGATTCCTCCAGCTCCGTTTTTCGTTCTCAAGATTGCTTTGGCTACTCGGGGTCTCTTGTGTTTCCATACAAATTGTGAATTTTTTTGTTCTAGTTCTGTGAAGAATGCCAGTGGTAGTTTGATAGGGATTGCATTGAATCTGTAGATTGCTTTGGGTAGTAGAGTCATTTTCACAATGTTGATTCTTGCAATCCAGGAACATGGTATATCTCTCCATCTACTTGTATCATCTTTAATTTCTTTCATCAGTGTCTTACAATTGTCTGCATACAGGTCTTTTGTCTCCTTAGGTAGGTTTATTCCTAGAAATTTTATTCTTTTTGTTGCAGTGGTAAATGGGAGTGTTTTCTTG
>NW_020842572.1:236-1218 GCF_003676395.1 Aethalodelphis obliquidens | reverse complement strand
CTGGGCTAGTAGTAATAGGAGTGGTAGTAGCAGCAGGAGAAGTGGCTGCAGCAGCAGGAGTAGTAGCACCATATATTCCCTGCAGAGGGCCAGTAGTAGTAGTAGCAGTAGCAGCAATAGAAGTAGTAGTAGTAGATTTGCCATGCAGTGGACTGCTAGTAGTAGCAGTAGTAGTAGAGTTAGCATCAGCAATAGAAGTGGCATCAGCAGCTGTAATAGTACCAGTAGATTTGTCCTGCAGTGGGCCAGTAGTAATAATAGAAGTAGCAGCCATAGCAGTAGTAGTAGTAGATTTGCCATACACAGGGCTAGTAGTATTGATACTAGTAGTAGAAGTAGTAGCAGCATCAGGAGTAGTAGTAGTAGTAGTATTTTCAATGCAGTGGACTACTAGTAGTAGCAGTAGTAGGAGCGTTTGTTCAAGCAGCAGCAGTAGTAGTAATAGTAGTAGTAGTTGCCATGCATTGGGCTAGTAGTAGTAGTAATAGTGGTAGCAATAGCAGTAGAAGTGGCAGCAGCAGGAGTAATTGGAGCAGCATATTTGACTTGCAGTGGACCAGGAATAGTAGTAGAAGTAGCAGGAACAGCAATAATAGTAGTATATTTGCCATGCACTGGGCTAGTAGTATTGATAGTTGTAGTAGCGGAAGTAGCAGCAGCAGCACTAGTAGTAATAGTAGTAGTATTTGCCATGTACTAGATTACTAGCATTAGCAGTAGTAGTAACATTACTATTAGCAGCAGTAGCTGTTGTAGTAATAGTAGTAGAATTTGCCATGCACTGGACTACTAGTAGTAGCAGTAGTAGTAGCAATAGTAGAAGCAGCAGTAGTAGTAGTAGTGTTAATATTTGCCATGCACTGGGCTATTAGTAGTAGTAGTAGCAGCAGCACCTGTACAAGTAGCAGCAGCAGTAGTAGTAGCAGCAGTAGTAGTAATGGCAGCAGTGGTGGTAATAGTAGTAGTATTTGCCATGCACTGG
>NW_020842572.1:0-226 GCF_003676395.1 Aethalodelphis obliquidens | reverse complement strand
AGCAGTAGAAGTGGCATCAGCAGCAGTAATAGTGGCAGCATATTTGACCTGCAGAGGGCCAGAAATAGAAGAATCAGCAAGAGCAATAGTAGTAGCCGGGCCACGCTGCGTTAGGCGAAGCCCAACCGCAGACCGGGCCGGCCCTCCTGCCCGACAGCAGGTGGCCCGAAGCCAGTGGGAGCCAGCATTGTGTTGGTAAAGCCCCTTAGACCCAGCAACGCCACCC
>NW_020842571.1:0-1218 GCF_003676395.1 Aethalodelphis obliquidens | reverse complement strand
AATGACCTTCAAGGTCAAACACTCTGAACAAACACTTCAATTTTCCCTGCTCAATTTACAATCCTTTTGGCTGCTGCCCCTGAAGACTTGAATAAATTGAACGCAGTAGAATACCTGACCAAAACTATTATAATGGAAAATAAAGGTGATTTGCATACTTTTATCCTCTTGAAAATCAGCAACAGTTCAGAATCTCACTTTCTTCTTTATGGAGTTGCCTCAAATAACACGTTAAAGCACAGGGCATTTATTCTAAGCATGTTTCAGTCATTATCATCTCCTTAAGAAGAAAATGACTGGACTTCCCTGGTGGCGCAGTGGTTAAGAATCCGCCTGCCAATGCAGGGGACACGGGTTCGATCCCTGGTCCGGGAAAACCCCACATGCCGCAGAGCAACTAAGCCCATGCGCCACAACTACTGAGCATGTGCTCTAGAGCCCTCGAGCCACAACTATTGAGCCCGTGTGCTGCAACTACTGAAGCCCACGCACCGCAACTACTGAGCCCACATGCCACAACTGCTGAAGCCCCCGTGCCTAGAGCCCATGCTCCGCAACAAGAGAAGCCACCGTGGGCTTCCCTGGTGGCGCAGTGGTAGGGAGTCTGCCTGCTAATGCAGGGGACACGGGTTCGAGCCCTGGTCTGGGAGGATCCCACATGCCGCGGGGCAACTGGGCCCATGAACCACAACTACTGAGCCTGCACCTCTGGAGCTTGTGCTCTGCAACAGGAGAGGCCACAATGGTGAGAGGCCCGCGCACGGCGATGAAGAGTGGCCCCCACTTGCCACAACTAGAGAAAGCCCTCGCACAGAAACAAAGACCCAACACAGCAAAAATAAATTAATTAATTAAAAAAAAAAGAGAAGCCACCGCAATGAGAAGCCCACGCACTGCAACAAAGAGTAGCCCCCGCTCGCCGCAACTAGAGAAAGCCTGCGTGCAGCAACGAAGACCTAACGCAGCCAATATAAATATATAAATAAAAATTTTAAAATGCATTGTTAAAAAAAAAGAATACAATGACTATACGGTACCAGTTAATTTTACAGTCATGCTTTAATCCAAGACACTGTCCAGACTGCCAACTAATAATATGCTGACTACATATGACATTCTGCAATGTTCCGTTTTTTTCCCCATCTTCTTTCCCAGAATGAGGAAGCTAAGTGAACACATCTACCTAGTGAAGTCAACACATACCGTTAACAGCAAGAG
>NW_020842570.1:0-1218 GCF_003676395.1 Aethalodelphis obliquidens | reverse complement strand
TCTTGCTCCGGAATCTCCATTTAAATCTGATGGTACTACATACAGTACAAATTGTTCTCCAATCTAAAACACTCAAACTTTGTCTACCAGTTAGTTGACTAATCATAAAATATTAATTTCTCTGCATATTATTCAACTTTGTTACACTTCTCAATTAAAGGATCTCATGATTGTACTTCTGTTGTTCAAAATGCCTTCATGTCCAGAACAGATCTTTTGGACACTCTCATACAAAATTCTGAATTGACATGTTTTTAAAATAATCTTACTTTAAATATTGAAAAGAAAAAATACCAAGCTGGTTATGCAATAGCTACTGTAAACTCCTTTTAAAACCAATCATTAGCAGGAGCAAAATTAACTCAAGTAGCTGAACTTGTGGATCTCTCTTGGATATATTAAATTACAAAATGTATACATACAGTGTTAGTTATAGATTTTTTTTTTTTTTAATGCGGTACGCGGGCCTCTCACTGTTGTGGCCTCTCCCGTTGCGGGGCACAGGCTCCGGACGCGCAGGCTCAGCGGCCATGGCTCAAGGGCCCAGCTGCTCCGCGGCATGTGGGATCTTCCCGGACCGGGGCACGAACTCGTGTCCCCTGCATCGGCAGGCGGACTCTCAACCACTGCGCCACCAGGGAAGCCCCAAGAACATTCTTAAGTACCAGTTAAGACTAAGCAGATAGGTCAATTAAATGGACTAGCAAATCAATAATTAAGCCTAATTGTATATGGAAATTTAGTATATGTTAAAGACAGTATCTCAAATCAGTGGGGAGGAATGAGTTCTCAGTAAGTATATTGTTACAAGTGTGTTAGTGAGAGTGTCCCATTTTATTTTACTTAAAACTTTTTTTTTCCTTATTTGTATTGTATTGTATTGTGTTATTTTTGGCTGTGCTGCAAGGCATGTGGGATCTATTTCCCTGACCAGGAATTGAACCCATGCCCCCTACAGTGGAAGTGCAGAGTCCTGACCACTGGACTGCCAGGGACTTCCCTGTCCCATTTTAACCAGTAGTCTTTAAACTGGGATTCTTATACGCTTGAAAGTATATGAAGGTTTGCCAAGGTTTATGCGGGCATAGATAATTCTAATGGAATCTAGTCATGTGTGTGTGTGCGTGCGTGTGTGTGTGTGTATGGGTTTGTGTATTAGAATTTTTTTCCTTAAAACTGCTTTAGAACATGCTTGAGATCCAGATATCATGCTGCCTC
>NW_020842569.1:863-1219 GCF_003676395.1 Aethalodelphis obliquidens | reverse complement strand
TAGGGTTAGTGTTAGGGTTAGGGGACGGTTTAGGGTCCAGGTGAGGGTACGACAACACTTTAGGGGGAGCGTGCGTGTGAGGGCGTGGGTTGGTGTTAGCGTACGGTTTAGGATTATGGGAGGGTGAGGGTCAGGCTTCGGGGAAGGTTTATGGTTAGGTTTCGGGTTAGGGTTAGGGTTAGGGGATGGGGACGGTTTAGGGTCCCGGTGAGGGTACGACAATGCTTTAGGGGGAGCGTAAGTGTGAGGGCGCGGGTTAGTGTTAGCGTACGGGTTAGGATTAGGGGACGGGTGAGGGTCAGGCTTCGGGGAAGGGTTAGGGTTAAGGTTCGGGCTAGGGTTATGGTTAGGGGACG
>NW_020842569.1:456-763 GCF_003676395.1 Aethalodelphis obliquidens | reverse complement strand
TTAGCGTAAGGGTTAGGATGAGGGGACGGTTGAGGGTCAGGCTTCGGAAAAGTGTTAGGGATAGGGTTCGGGCTAGGGTTACGGTTAGGGGACGGGGACTGTTTAGGGTCCAGGTGGGGGTACGACAACGCTTTAGGGGGTGCGTGCGTGTGAGGGCGCGGGTTAGTGTTAGCGTATGGGTTAGGATTGGGGACGGGTGAGGGTCAGGCTTCGGGGAAAGGTTAGGGTTAGGGGTCGGGCTAGGGTTAGGGTTAGGGGACGTGGACGGTTTAGGGTCCAGGTGAGGGTAAGACAACGCTTTAGGGGG
>NW_020842569.1:0-356 GCF_003676395.1 Aethalodelphis obliquidens | reverse complement strand
TAGGGTTAGTGTTAGGGTTAGGGGACGGTTTAGGGTCCAGGTGAGGGTACGACAACACTTTAGGGGGAGCGTGCGTGTGAGGGCGTGGGTTGGTGTTAGCGTACGGTTTAGGATTATGGGAGGGTGAGGGTCAGGCTTCGGGGAAGGTTTATGGTTAGGTTTCGGGTTAGGGTTAGGGTTAGGGGATGGGGACGGTTTAGGGTCCCGGTGAGGGTACGACAATGCTTTAGGGGGAGCGTAAGTGTGAGGGCGCGGGTTAGTGTTAGCGTACGGGTTAGGATTAGGGGACGGGTGAGGGTCAGGCTTCGGGGAAGGGTTAGGGTTAAGGTTCGGGCTAGGGTTATGGTTAGGGGACG
>NW_020842568.1:0-1219 GCF_003676395.1 Aethalodelphis obliquidens | reverse complement strand
TAAGGGTGTATGTTATTACATTGTAACAATTCTTGAGCAAGTCTAACTGAAGGTCAGTAGCAAACAAGTAGATGCCGCTTGGGTGGCCCTCCAGACTCTCAGGTAATGCGCAGATCTGGCTTGGCAATCATGTTCTGCTTTTAGACATAATGCATTTTTATGTTCTTGTTAGCATTGAAAGATGAACTTGAATATTCTGCAACTGATGAAATGGACAACAGAGCAGTAACCTAGAGTTTACAAGTATTTGGGGCAGTAAAACTTTAGTTCTAGATTTAACTTGGATTTTAGTCCTAATTTAACTTGGATTTTCTACAACGCATTTCTTTTCTATAAACTGGAGGTATATACCACCATAATCCTAAAAAACCTGTGACTTTGGGCTTCAGGGGTCTAAGCCTTCTCTCTAAGTGACTGAAAGGTACAACTGGATATTAGACCTGTCTAAACATTGTCCTTTTCTGTCCTCACATACAAGGGTTCAGCTTGATTTTTGGATAGCTGTCATTAAAAAAAAAAAAAATGTGCAAAGAGCTAATGTCTTTTGCTACAAGACAAAACAATTTCTCCTGGACATACAGTAATAGGAGGCAATGCCATGTGTTGGAGGCATGCACATATTTTATGATAGATATTAATCTGGAGGTTAACAGCTAGGTGCTCTGGTTGAAGTAGTTTATTTCAAACATACATATAATGTTAACCCACTTTGTAACAAAGCCTTCAACATTTCATGTGCAAATTCGTTTTTATTTCTAGTTTAAGCCCAAGGAAATCCCTATAAGTCTTGTCTCCAAAGAGAAAATATAAAGAATTCATAAGATTAAAGAGTTCTTATCAATTGTATAAAAAACTAGAAATGTACTAACTAGACAAAAATGCAGACGTCTAAGAGAACGTCCAACAAACAGAAAAGTAGAGGACTGCACTGAGATTGCAATCCTGAGAAAAATACGTTATTTCTAAATGAAAAAGTAAAAGGAGATAGTATAAATTAAAGCCAGAAGAAAAATTTAAAACCTACAAAAATACGAGTCAATACAAAGTTAAAAACCCATGAATTTTACTATATACCCAAAGGCTTCACAAAAGATCTCATGAATATCACAAATTAAAATAAAACAAACAAAAGCCAGAAATATTGTTTTCCCCAAATTGTACTACTACCTGCTTATTGCTTCAGTGGTAAGAAGAAAAATTATCTTCAAATAGTTAAATT
>NW_020842567.1:0-1219 GCF_003676395.1 Aethalodelphis obliquidens | reverse complement strand
TCTTCGTCTCCCAAGTGTTTTTTTTTGGAAACTGAACTTGAAAAAATAACGAACGAGGTTAATGTCAAGGTCGGGATGATGTTTCTGTCTTCTATTGTCATTTTCTTCCGTCAGGCATCTGGGAAGCCGGTGGTCAGGGACCACCCCCATCCAAGCTCAGGCTTGAGGCTGTCTGGGCCCTGAGGCAGGGCAAGGCTTAGCTGCAAGTCTGTGTGCAGCGGGCTTACTTTCATCCCCTTTCCCGCAGGGCTCATCTCCCAAGCAGGGCTGGGGTGCTGGCTTGGCCGAGGTCCCTCCTGGGAAGGCCCGGCAGGACAGATGGCTTCATCTGTCCTCACCTTCCAAACCCTGCCTGTTCTGTGTCCACAGCACCCCTGGAAGCCAACCAGCAGAGGGGTCTGGGAGCTGTGGCGTGCAGGGTCCCCCACCCCGGCAAGGCATCTTCCCAGTTACTTCCGCCTGGGTTTCGGGGGCTCAGACAGATCCTGCCGAGCCCCCTGCCCTTCACTCCCAGGCAGGGTCTCCGATGACCCAGGGCGGGCAGCCCAGGCCCAGGGAGAGCTCCCATGCGGCCTTGGGGGCCTGGCCAGGGTCATGGTGAGCAGGGGTAGGAGGCAGCAGGGTGAGGCTGCCAGAGAGTGGGCAGGTCCAGACGGGCGAGCGGCGGGTGGAAGGAACAGGGCGTTCCGCTGGGTGTTGCCGTGATGGGGCAGGAGCCCGCAGCCCGCAGAGCAGGAGGGTTGCTGGGCCGGGAGGAGGTGGGAGCTTTCCAAAGAGCTGTGCGGGGACTTTTCATACTTTTAAGGATGAAAACAAAAGCTATGCACAGCTGCAGCTTCTGGAGGGGCTGTTTGTTCTTGACGCTCTCCTCAGACATGACCTTGGCCTGGGTTCAAGGGCAGGGTCCCTGGCCCGCCCAGACTGAGCCAGAGACTGTTGGCTCCCGGGAGAGGAGGGGAGGGGAGGGGAGGGGAGGGGAGGGGAGGGGATGGTGCGGCTGAGGCCTGGATGCTCCTTCTGGAACCTTCAAAGTGAGAGAAGCGGGGATGGCACGAATGTGTCTACGTAGGAGGGGCTTCGCACACGCTCCCCAGGGCCCAGGGCCCCCTCTCCGGCACGTCCGGAGGATTAATTCCCCCGCCTCCCCCCCCCCCCCCCCCCCGCCCCTTTCGCCACCTCGCGAGGCGAGGCCAGGATGGTGCCCGGCGGTTAGCGGCCG
>NW_020842566.1:0-1220 GCF_003676395.1 Aethalodelphis obliquidens | reverse complement strand
ATCATCTGAATAAACATTTTCCCAAAGAAGCCATACAAATGGCCAATAGGTGAATTAGAAGATACTCAACATGACTAATAATCAGGGAAATGAAAATCAAAATGAAAATGAGGTATCACCTTACACCTGTCAGAATGGCTATTATCAAAAAGAAAAGGAAAAAAGTGTTGGTAAGAATGTAAAAAGAGGGAACCCTGTGAACTGTCAGTGGAAATGTAAATGAGTGCAATGTCTATGGCAAACAGTATGGAGATGCCTCAAAAAAATTAAAACGAGCACTACTATACGATCCAGCATTTCCACTTCTGGGTATATACCTGAAGGAAATAAAAGCACCATCTCAAAAAGATATCTCTTCATTGCAGCTCATCTACAATAGCCAAGACTTGGAAACAACCTAAGTGTCCATTGACAGATGAATGAACAAGGATAATGTCATCAAAAAAAAAAGAAACCCTGCCATTTACCACACGGATGAAACTAGAGGGCATAATGTTAAGTGAAGACAAAGTCAAATACTGTATGAAAATTAAAATTAAAAAAATACTGTAAGAAATCACTTGTATGTGGAATCTAAAGCACAGGCACAGACACACACACACAGCAGAACTCATAGGTACAGAGAACAGATTGGCGATTCTCAGAATCAGTGGGGATGGGGGTGGGAGTCTGTGAAGGTGTTCCACAGGTACAAACTTCCAGTTAAAGATAAATTACTCCTGGGGATGCAATGTACAGCATGATGACTATAGTGTAAAATTTTAAAAAAAAGATGTCACTATATGAATTCCTCTGGCTCTCAAAGTTCGTTTTGCTTTTTTTCCAGTAGTTTGAACAGTTTAATAACAAATTTGGAGTAGAATGTATATATGAGTAGAGTAGCTTTCACCTGAATGAAATATACAAGATTAAAATGAGATATAATGCCTGGATGGGAATGCATGGTCAGCATGAGAAAACAGTCATCAAGGATGTCACAGGGAGGGACTAGGGAAGATCTGGGAACCCCAGTAGTGATTCTGTGCCCTCATATGATATGTGAATTTGGAATTCCCATAAAGGAATCAAGGAGAGTCTGAAGACAATCTACAACAGAATAACTCAGTTATTCTCATTGGGGTTTCTTTATGAGGTGCTGAAACAAAAATAAAATGCTTGAAATTTGATCATTAAGCATAAACAACTTCATTAGATGAAATTTCAGGATAAAATGGAAAAGA
>NW_020842565.1:485-1220 GCF_003676395.1 Aethalodelphis obliquidens | reverse complement strand
AAAGCAATTCCAGTCTACCTCCTGAAATCGGTTTCCTGCAATTCTGACCCGCTTTCAAGTCCTCTTGGCAGCCTTACTTCAGTATATTTTTGGACGATAGCTGTCATTGTAACTCTGCAGGTTTGTGAATTACAGTGCCCCTGAGCTCCTTTCTTCAACTTGCTTTCTTGTGTGCTGGCCGCAACACCGCAGGATGGCTTCAGGCCCTAATCTAGTTCCGGCACGGCACGCTGAGCCTTTGGTTACTTCCTCTTACTGGTGGGAAATGAGAGATAAATTTGCCCGTCCAGACACCTCCAGCTAGTCTCTCATTGGTTCTCCCTGTTCCTGTTCATCTTCCGCAGAAATTGCAAACTGGGCCAAACAGGAGGTTAAAGGGACTGACTCTCCAAGTCGGGAGAGTTTTAGTAAAGCGTCTGGAATGTTGCACCCGAGTACCAGGGTACGAAAACTGACACATATTTGAACACGTCTCCGATCACATGGTTGATCATACTCTAGGTTCCACATGCATGTTTTGGCTGAAGGAAGAATACCTTAAACCTGGGTAGTTGAAACCGGTAGAATGGGTACCATGCAATATGACTTCAAAGGGTCTTCATTTGCTCACCGAACCTTTCCATTCATATCAATGCTGCGTTTATGCCCCTGTACACATGCTTGATTCTCTTTCGGAGACATAGAAATCCATAGGTTTTAAGATACTTACTAGTCAGGTACATTCTTAGGCGTTTA
>NW_020842565.1:0-385 GCF_003676395.1 Aethalodelphis obliquidens | reverse complement strand
CCTGTACACATGCTTGATTCTCTTTCGGAGACATAGCAATCCTTAGGGTTTAAGATACTTACTAGTCAGGTACATTCTTAGGCGTTTAATATGGGGTATTGAGTCCATTTCGTTGAGAAAGGAGTAGCTCTAGTCTATTCCATATTTGGCTTAAGGAACTTTATCTGTGCTCATTTCAATCTCTGGTTTTATGCAGCACCCCAACTCGCCTTTCCCCTTAAGCAAGCATAAGTTGGTTTTCTAAATTTGAGACCCTGTTCTCTTTTTGAATTCATTTCCTGTGTAGCCAAGTTTACATTCCGTGTATTAGTGATATCTTATGATGTTTCTTTTTCTGTGTGACTTATTTCAGTTAGAATCATCGTACCTGAATCCACTCATTGTG
>NW_020842564.1:0-1220 GCF_003676395.1 Aethalodelphis obliquidens | reverse complement strand
CTGCCTTATGTCTCACCCAGCTGTGGGTGTAGATGTGGTAAATCCAACTTTCATCACAAGCCCTGAACGAATTATTGAAGAACTTTCTCTCCTTCACTGTCTTTGTTTTTGAAATTTATTTTAATAATGGGGTTTAGTTGATTTTCACGGCTGTGTATACTGCTCTACACACACTTGATTCTCTTACGGAGACATATAGATACATATGTTTTAATATTCTTATTGTCAGATATATTCCTCTGCGGTGAATAGGTGGTGTTGAGTCTAATTCGTTGAGCAAGGAGTATATCTTGTCTATTATATCTTTGGCTTATGGAATACTATCTGTGCCAATTTCAATCTCTGGTTTTACACAGCACCCCAACTCACCATTCCCCTTAAGAAAGCATAAGTTTGTTTTCTAAATGTGAGATCTGTTCTGTTTTGTAATTCAGTTCATGTGTAGCCAAGTTTACATTCCCTCTATAAGTGATATCTTATGATAAGTTTCTTTTTCTGTGTGACTTATTTCCTTTGAATCATCGTACCTAAATCCATTCATTATGCTTGTACGGGCCTGACGACATTGATTTCATAGTTGAGTGATATTCCATTGTACGTAAGTACGAAAACTTCTTTATCCATTTCTCTCTTTCAAGGATATATAATTTGTACCATAGTCGAGGCTCTGGTAAACAGGGCAGCCCTAAAATTTGCGGTGGTTGTTTCCTGTTATTTTAATTTTCCTGAGCTATAGTGCTATAAGTGGGTTTAGGGTTAGGGTTAGGGTTAGGGTTAAGGTTAGGGTTAGGGAACGGGTATGGTTTAGGATGGGACAATGGTTTAGGGTGAGCGAAAGTGTTAGGGTACAGGTCAGTGTAAGAGTACCGTTTAGGATTAGGGTAAGTGTTAGGGTAATGCTTCGGGTAAGGGTTACGGTTAGGGAACAGGGACGGTTTAGGGAACAGGTTAGGGTATGACAACGGTTTACGGATAGCGTACATGTAAGGGTAAGGTTTAGTGTTAGCGTATGGGTTAGGATTAGGGGACGGGTGAGGGTAAGGCTTCAGGTAAGGGTTAGGGTTAGGGTTAGGGGAGAGGGACAGTTTAGGGTACAGGTTAGGGTGCGACAATGGTATAGGATAGGCGTACGTGTTAGGGTACGGGTTAGTGTTAGCGTATGGGCTAGGATTAGGTGACAGGTTAGAGTAAGGCTTCGGGTAAGGGTTAGGGTTAGGGTT
>NW_020842563.1:0-1220 GCF_003676395.1 Aethalodelphis obliquidens | reverse complement strand
CCCTCTCCTAATGAGAGGAACCCAGGAGTCAGGGAGAGGAGGGGTGGTGGGTGGAGACAGAGGCCTGGTGCCCCAGCCGCAGTGGAAGTCTCTGGAAGACCAGGTGGAGGGAAGCCCCACAGAGTGACGCCCAGTGTCATAGACCCGTCGGAGCTGCTGTTTGATAGCTGAGGTCCTGTTCTTAGGTGCTCTGTGTCAGCTCTGAGTGACAGGTGAGCTGGGGGTGCTCTGCACTGAGGGCTATGTGCACAGTTCCTGTGTGCCCAGCCCTGCCAGGGTACCTGCCAAGGGGAGCTCTGTATCCTGGGAGGGGTCTGACCACGAGAGTCCCCTGGGCTGCTGGGTAGCTGCACAGGTGAGCTCCATATCCTTGGAGGGACCTGACCACGAGAGCCCCGTGGGCTGCTGGGGACCTGGGAAAGGATGTCAGGACAGTCAGTGAAGCCACTGAGGATATACATCCAGTAGTTCCTAATCCCTACACCCTGCTGGTCATTCTACCATCCACCAGGACATGGTATTCTGTATTAGACTTCAATTAGGCCTCATTCTGTATTCCATTAGTCCCAGAGTCACAAGAAATTTTGACTCCTGAGTGGCAGGACTCAACATACAACAAAAACAATACTGCTGGGCAGTCCTGCCCCAAGGGTTCAAAAATTCCCACACCATCTTTGGGGAAACGTTAGCTAAACACCTAAAAGTTCTACCTCTGGAAAAGGGAACCCTCCTTCAATATGCAGATGACATTCTGATCACCAGCCCTACTAAGGAGGCCTCTGAACTACCTAGCCAATAAAGGATTGAAGGTGTCCAAGAAAAAGGCCCAAATATCACAGACTAAGGTGGCCTGCCTGGGCTCCATTACACAGAAGGTCGGAGAAGCCCATCCCAGGAAAGGGAAGAAGCCATTTGCAGCCTTACCCCCTTCTAAAACTAGAAGACAGCTTAGGGTTTCCTGGGGAGGCCGGGGATTGTTGCATCTGGATCCCTAACTACAGTCTAATAGCTGGGCCTCTATATGAAACACTGAAAGGAAAAGATGATGATCCTTTTGAATAGAATCCAGAAGCGGCCTTTCAAGAATGCAAAGAGCAGTCAATTCAGACCCTTGCCCTGAAACTCCCTAATTTAGCTAAACCCTTTGAACTTTACATCCCCATAGAATGGGAATCGCCCTTGGAGTATTAGTGCAAAAACTGGGACCACTTGAAATGGAA
>NW_020842562.1:0-1220 GCF_003676395.1 Aethalodelphis obliquidens | reverse complement strand
TGGACAGCCTGACCTCCCCGCTGACTTCCAGCCCAGGACCACCGCTGGGAGATGAAGTCTGCGGGGCCCTGGGCGCAGGCTGCACAGGCACCTCCCCTGATACCCAATCTCTCTCCGTTTACGAGGCAGCCGACACTCCCCTCCCTGACTCCCCAAGATTTGGGGCCTTTTTAGTATGTGTCGATAATGCCATGAGCTACTATTTAACTCTTCCATGAGGACCCATCTCCCCAAATGCAGTGGTTTTCAGCCTTGGCTGCACTAGAGAACCCCCAGGGAAGGGAGAGACGTCTCTCCCTCCCTCTCTCTTTCTCTCCCTCTGTACTTCGGTCTACCTCTCTCCCTCTCCCTCTCCCTCTGGGGTGATGCCCGATGAGCTCAGAATCGCAGATGGCCCCCCCATCCCCTCTCTGTGGCTTGCATGGGGGATGCACCTTCTCACTGTGGCCCGGGCATGGCCTTGACAGTCAGACATCGGGTCCTGCACGGACACTTGTGTTTGTTCCATAGCGCAGGTGGCTGCAGTCTGTGCTTCTGTAGATGGGGGCTGTGCGTGACCCCTTCATCTTCCCCGCAGACACCACTGGTGCTCGCTCGGCCTCGCGGGTGATGCGGGGGGCACGGGGGACAGTCTTGTGTCCCCACCTTCTTGGGCTACAGACAGGCCACGCTGGTCCTATGGTGACTGGGGGCTCCCAGGAGAACCCCACTGCAGACCGGAGAGGTGGCCCCAGAGAAGGTGGCGTACGCCTGGGGCCGGGCCTCATCAGTGAGCCACGGGCCACCTGCAGCAACAGCTGTCTCACTGTCCAGGGGCTGGGTGTTCGGGCGCCGTGGGGTTGAGCCACTGTCTGCACGCAGCCGTGTTTGTCTTGTTGAGCCCGCGGAGGCCCCTTGGTGGCTCCTGGAAAGACTGGCCACATTTCTTCCTGCCCTTGGCCTTAGAGCCCATCACGTTCATGCCGTTTCTGGTTCCAAAAGGACCTGTGTTAATAAAGACCACGTGTTAGGACAGCACCAAAGTGTCTAGAAATCCGGGCCAGGAGGAGGAGGGAGGGGGATTGGCTGTGCCCGCCAGTGGCCTGGGAGCCCTGCCCGCCTGCAGAGACCTGGCCTGGGGCCCGCGGGGAGGGCGTGGCCCTCGGTCCCCAGCGCCTTCCGTCTCTGGGTTCCAGGAGAACTGCGTGATCCTCAGGGAGCTGGTGAGGCTGCAGGCCCTG
>NW_020842561.1:0-1221 GCF_003676395.1 Aethalodelphis obliquidens | reverse complement strand
CGGCACCATATATTATACTTCAATACTATTCATCATCCATCTTGTACATATTTGCAGGAAAGAATGTTGCCCAAGTCATTATATCTGGCCATGATTCACAGTCATATGACCTTAGGTGGCAGCTCAGCAGGAGCTTACCGGTGCCTTAAATCATCCCTGTTGTGGACATACAAGAGCGTGACCTCCGACTTCCCAAGCTGTCTCTTCATGAAATGAAAATGGAACTGAGAGTTTTAGGGGAACGTTTTGAAAGTGTCTGGCTCTTGTAGTCATCTAATGAGGTCCTCATTTCTAGCTGCTAAACATGCCCTTTAATTGGTGGTCACTCGAAAATCAATGATAATATAACTGTCCAACTCTTTGGAGCTATTTTTCTCTCAGCTTTCTATCCTGCAAGTGCACGATAAAAGAAACCACCCATTCAGCCATTATCTTGTGTCACTTACTATTCAGAGATCAGTCTTCCTTTATGTGCTCCTTCAGGAAAGACCTGGGTTGTATTTTTCACTTGCCTTTCAGGCAGAGAGTAGAGTCCTTGGCACAGATTAAGTCCTCAGAAATGTTAGATGGGTGGATGGGTGGGCAGTGGATTGCAGCACATGAGCAACTACAGTAACATTGTGATCTTTTACTGTACATGACAAGGAAATGACCTCAGTTGGGGAAGTAAATGCCTAGCACATATGCCACCACTTTCCCCTTCCATCTTCATTACAGTCCTTACTAATCTATTATGACATTTTTTCCCATTGGGTCTAGACATGACCTCAGGATGCTTATAGAATATAAACAGTCCTGTGCAATGTAAACCTTGTATAATGTAAACAATGCTTTACTGTTTGATTTGAGTTGGGACACGAGAAGCATCCTATTTTCCATCCATAACATAGATGTTGGGAATAATAGCTAATGCTTATGTAAACATATAGATTAATAGGATAGAAAAAATAATTTTTAAGAAATGACCTAGTACAGACTCAGGGGGAAAATATATGTTAACTTGATTATAGAAATTTGGTTCAGCCACTCAGCTTCAGCCTTCAAAAATCATGTCACTTTTTATTTTAAACCAACATATGAAACCAAGGTATAGCAAAATAAACCATAAACCTTGCAGAACAGGGCCCTTCTAGATACGATCTCATTAGGACCTGATCCTCCATGGTTGTATCTACACAGAGGGGTAATGCCAGGTCCCCTACTGGGAAGTTGAATTGGAGG
>NW_020842560.1:0-1221 GCF_003676395.1 Aethalodelphis obliquidens | reverse complement strand
GATTTCTCTTCCTTCAGATTTTGAGTACACGATTCACATTTTTTTTTGTTTGTTTTTTAAGAAGATGTTGGGGGTAGGAGTTTATCAATTAATTTATTTATTTTTGCTGTGTTGGGTCTTCGTTTCTGTGCGAGGGCTTTCTCTAGTTGTGGCAAGTGGGGGCCACTCTTAATCGCGGTGCGCGGGCCTCTCACTATCACGGCCTCTCCTGTTGCGGAGCACAGGCTCCAGACGCGCAGGCTCAGTAGTTGTAGCGCATGGGCTTAGTTGCACCGCGGCATGTGGGATCCTCCCTGCCCAGGGCTCGAACCCGCGTCCCCTGCATTAGCAGGCAGATTCTCAACCACTACGCCACCAGGGAAGCCCTAAATAGCTTATTTTTTAGAGCAGTTTTAGGTTCACAGTAAAATTAAGTGGAAAGTACACAGATTTCCTATAAACCTCCTGCCCACACGTATGCACAACCTTCCCCACAACCAACATCCTGTACTCGGGTGGCATATCTGTTATAATTGATGAACCTACATCAATACATCATATTCAATTTATGACCATATTTTACATTAGGGTTACAACATTTTACACAGGTTGTACATTCTGTGGGTTTGGAGAAATGTATAATGACAGGTATCTACCATTATAGTATCATAGAGAATAGGTTTTACTGCCCTACAGTTCCTCTGTAGTCCACCAATTCATCCCTCCTTCCCCCCTAACCCATGGAAACCACTGATATTAATATGTATTTTAGGTTTCTCATTGTCTTTTTATAGCTTGATAGCTCCTTTCTTTTTACTGCTGAATAATGTTTCATTTTCTGGAAGTACCACAGTTTATTTATTCATTCACCTACTGAAGAACATCTTGGTTGATTCCAAGTTTTGACAATTATTAATAAAGTTGCTATAAACATCCGTGTGCTAGTTTTTGTTTGTGAACGTAGTTTTCAGCTCATTTGGGTAAATAACAAGGAGTGTGACTGCTGGATTGTATTGTAAAAGTATGTTTAATTTTGTAAGAAACTGCCAACTTGTCTTCCAAAGGGACTGAACCATCTTGCGTTCCCATCAGCAATGAATGAAAGTTCTTATTGCTCCACATCCTCGTCAGCATCTGGTGTTGTCAGTTTTGGATGCTGACCATTCTAATAGGTGTGAAGTGGTATTTCACTGTTGTTATAATTTGCAGTTCCTTAATGACATACGATGTTGAGCATTTTTT
>NW_020842559.1:0-1221 GCF_003676395.1 Aethalodelphis obliquidens | reverse complement strand
GATTTCTCTTCCTTCAGATTTTGAGTACACGATTCACATTTTTTTTTGTTTGTTTTTTAAGAAGATGTTGGGGGTAGGAGTTTATCAATTAATTTATTTATTTTTGCTGTGTTGGGTCTTCGTTTCTGTGCGAGGGCTTTCTCTAGTTGTGGCAAGTGGGGGCCACTCTTCATCGCGGTGCGCGGGCCTCTCACTATCACGGCCTCTCCTGTTGCGGAGCACAGGCTCCAGACGCGCAGGCTCAGTAGTTGTAGCGCATGGGCTTAGTTGCACCGCGGCATGTGGGATCCTCCCTGCCCAGGGCTCGAACCCGCGTCCCCTGCATTAGCAGGCAGATTCTCAACCACTACGCCACCAGGGAAGCCCTAAATAGCTTATTTTTTAGAGCAGTTTTAGGTTCACAGTAAAATTAAGTGGAAAGTACACAGATTTCCTATAAACCTCCTGCCCACACGTATGCACAACCTTCCCCACAACCAACATCCTGTACTCGGGTGGCATATCTGTTATAATTGATGAACCTACATCAATACATCATATTCAATTTATGACCATATTTTACATTAGGGTTACAACATTTTACACAGGTTGTACATTCTGTGGGTTTGGAGAAATGTATAATGACAGGTATCTACCATTATAGTATCATAGAGAATAGGTTTTACTGCCCTACAGTTCCTCTGTAGTCCACCAATTCATCCCTCCTTCCCCCCTAACCCATGGAAACCACTGATATTAATATGTATTTTAGGTTTCTCATTGTCTTTTTATAGCTTGATAGCTCCTTTCTTTTTACTGCTGAATAATGTTTCATTTTCTGGAAGTACCACAGTTTATTTATTCATTCACCTACTGAAGAACATCTTGGTTGATTCCAAGTTTTGACAATTATTAATAAAGTTGCTATAAACATCCGTGTGCTAGTTTTTGTTTGTGAACGTAGTTTTCAGCTCATTTGGGTAAATAACAAGGAGTGTGACTGCTGGATTGTATTGTAAAAGTATGTTTAATTTTGTAAGAAACTGCCAACTTGTCTTCCAAAGGGACTGAACCATCTTGCGTTCCCATCAGCAATGAATGAAAGTTCTTATTGCTCCACATCCTCGTCAGCATCTGGTGTTGTCAGTTTTGGATGCTGACCATTCTAATAGGTGTGAAGTGGTATTTCACTGTTGTTATAATTTGCAGTTCCTTAATGACATACGATGTTGAGCATTTTTT
>NW_020842558.1:100-1222 GCF_003676395.1 Aethalodelphis obliquidens | reverse complement strand
GAGGGAGAGCAGTTAGGGGTCAATTGTAATCATCAAAACAAAATATGGCTTTTTCCCCCCCCGGAGCCGTGCTGGTTTTGCAGCTTGGTGGCGCCTAGAGCTTCTGTTCTACAGGATGGGGTTTGTTAAAGTTGTCAAGAATAAGGCCTACTTCAAGAGATACCAAGTGAAATTTAGAAGACGGCGAGAGGGCAAAACTGACTACTATGCTCGGAAACGATTGGTAATTCAAGATAAAAATAAGTACAACACACCCAAATACAGAATGATAGTTCGTGTAACTAACAGAGATATCATTTGTCAGATTGCTTATGCCCGTATAGAAGGAGATATGATAGTTTGTGCAGCTTATGCTCATGAACTCCCGAAGTATGGTGTGAAGGTTGGCCTGACAAATTATGCTGCAGCATATTGTACTGGCCTGCTGCTGGCACGCAGGCTTCTTAATAGGTTTGGTATGGACAAAATTTATGAAGGCCAAGTCGAGGTGACTGGAGATGAATACAATGTTGAAAGCATTGATGGTCAACCTGGTGCCTTCACCTGTTACTTGGATGCAGGGCTTGCCAGGACTACTACTGGGAATAAAGTTTTTGGGGCCCTGAAGGGAGCTGTCGATGGAGGCTTGTCTATCCCTCACAGTACCAAACGGTTCCCTGGTTATGATTCAGAAAGCAAAGAATTCAATGCTGAGGTACACCGAAAGCACATCATGGGGCAGAACGTTGCAGATTATATGCGTTACCTGATTGAAGAAGATGAAGATGCTTACAAGAAACAATTCTCTCAATACATAAAGAACAACGTAACTCCAGACATGATGGAGGAGATGTATAAGAAGGCTCATGCTGCAATACGAGAGAATCCAGTGTATGAGAAGAAGCCTAAGAAAGAAGTTAAAAAGAAGAGGTGGAACCGTCCCAAAATGTCACTTGCCCAGAAGAAAGATCGGGTAGCTCAGAAGAAGGCAAGCTTCCTTAGAGCTCAGGAACGGGCTGCTGAGAGTTAATAAACCAAACCACAATTTCTATGAAGATTTTTCAGATAAAGACAGTAATAAACTTATTGAACAAGTAAAAAAAAAAAAAAAAAAAAAAAAAAAAAAAAAAAAAAAAAAAAAAA
>NW_020842558.1:0-90 GCF_003676395.1 Aethalodelphis obliquidens | reverse complement strand
AAAAAAAAAAAAAAAAAAAAAAAAAAAAAAAAAAAAAAAAAAAAAAACAAAATATGATCACCTTGAACCAGGATGATAGTGCTGGGAATG
>NW_020842557.1:0-1222 GCF_003676395.1 Aethalodelphis obliquidens | reverse complement strand
CATATATGGTTAATTAATTTATGGCAAAGGAACTAAGAATATGCAACAGGGAAAAGGCAGTCTCTTCAATAAATTGTGTTGGGAAAACTGAACAACCCAGTTATTATGCAAAGTAATGAAACTGGACCACTATCTTACATCATACACAAAAGTTAACTCAAAATGCATTAAAAACTTGAAAGTAAGATCTGAAACCATAAAACTCCTAGAAGAAAATATAGGCAGTAAGCTCCTTGACATTGGTCTTGAAAATGATGTTTTGGATTTGATACCAAAAGCAATGGCAACAAAAGTTAAAATAAACAAGTAGAACCACATCAACTCAAAGCCTTCTGCAGAGCAAAGGAAACCATCATCTAAAAGAAGAGGTAACTTAACAAACTGGAGAAAATATTTGGAAATCATCTGATAACAAGTTAATAACCAAGATATGGAAAGACTTCATAAAATTCAATAGCAGATTAGAAGGCGGAAGATGGCGGAAGAGTAAGACGCGGAGATCACCTTCCTCCCCACAGATACACCAGAAATACATCTACACGTGGAACAACTCTTATAGAACAGCTACTGAAGGCTGGCAGAAGACCTCAGACCTCCCAAAAGGCAAGAAACTCCCCACGTACCTGGGTAGGGCAAAAGAAAAAACAGAGACCAAAGAATAGGGACGGCACCTGCACCAGTGGGAGGGAGCTGTGAAGGAGGAAAAGTTTCAACACTCTAGGAAGCCCCTTCGCGGGCGGAGACTGCGGGAGGCGGAGGGGGGAGCTTCGAAGCTGCGGAGGAGTGCACAGCAACGGGTGCGGAGGGCAAAGCGGGGAGATTCCCGCACAGAGGATCGGTGCCGACCGGCACTCACCAGCCCGAGAGGCTTGTCTGCTCACCCGCCGGGGCGGGCGGGGCTGCGAGCTGAGGCCGGAGTGCAGGGAGAGGACTGGGGTTGGCGGCTTGAACATAGCCTGAAGGGGTTAGTGCACCACAGCTAGCCGGGAGCGAGTCCCGGGAAAAGCCTGCACCTGCAGAAGAGGCAGGAGACTTTTCCTTCCCTCTTTGTTTCCTGGGGCGTGAGGAGAGGGGTTTAAGAACGCTGCTTAAAGGAACTCCAGAGACGGGCGCGAGCCGCGGCTAAAAGCGCGAACCCCAGAGACGGGCGCGAGCCGCGGCTGAAAGCGCGGACCCCAGAGACGGGCGCGAGCCGCGGCTGAAAGCGCGGAATCCAGAGACG
>NW_020842556.1:0-1222 GCF_003676395.1 Aethalodelphis obliquidens | reverse complement strand
CTAGGGCTGCAGAGAAGAGCTACCTAAGCTGACCGAGCTCTCAGCCACCTCTCATGGAGGCTGCAGTCCAGCCAGGTCAGGCGAGCTGGCGCTTCACAGACAAGCCAGCCGCCGGAGGCAAGCAGAGCAGGGAGATGCGATGGTGCTGGGCAGGAGGCAGACAGGCAGAGTGCTTGTGCGATGCCCGGGATGGGGCTGGTCTGCAGAAATACAGCTTCTGAGGCCAGTGATCATGAATCCCAGCCTCCCTCTCCCCACACCATCGGGTTTGCCTCCAGCTATATCCCTGTCTCTCGAAACCTGTTTCCATCCATCCAGGAGTCTCCACCACTAGCTCACAGTTTCCATATAACCACCCATTGGCTGCTCGCCCCCCAACCATACCCCTGGCGGCTCTTCCTTTCCTTCCTCCGTGCCTCCAGCATCCCCACGCTCCGGTTCCTTCCTTGGCTGTTTGACTCTTGTGATTCCTCCTCCACTTGCACACAGTTTCCAGGCATTTATCCTCCTCTTGGGCCAAACTCAGGCAAGGATTGTCCTTAGGGCCCTCCCTGCCCAGGCCTCTGGCGCCTGCTGCTGTCCACGCTCTCTCGCCCAGACACGCGCGCACACACTCTCTAGCCCTCCACCCTCCCTCCCAGAGAGAACGTCACAGGCCCATTAGGACCCCTCTGTTTACCAGCCACCCTTCATGCTTCTTCTGGTCGGGGGTGGGTTACTGTGTCAGTTCCTCCCCTAAACCCATCACCTAATGTAAATTAAAACACGAGTTGTGTTTGCACTTTGGGGCAGTAGGTACGGACAGGGGCAAGGAGGCTGCTTTCGCCTGTCATAGGGCTACCCTCTGAGTGCTATCTGCAAAGGGGCTGCGCCGGGGAGGGAGAGGAGGGAAGCCCCTTCACTAAGCTCCCCACCGCAGCTGCTTCAGCTTCTGCCTTGTGTTTTGGAGGCCCCTCAAGGCTGTTCTGCCCTCTCAAGAGGACAGGAACGATACTGATGAGAAGTTGGTACCAGAGAAACTCTCAGGACGAAAAGGACTGTGCTGAGGGTGTGGCCAGGCAAAAGGAAGGACCCTAAGGGCCTTGAAGGTGTCAGTGGGGTCTTGGTTCTTGTGTTGCAGGGATGGCCAATGGCACAGGCTATGGCCCCAGGGGTAACAGCAGGCATGAGAAGACAGGCACAGTGCCCAGATGGGGAGGGTATCCTCTGCAAATGCTGAGAC
>NW_020842555.1:0-1222 GCF_003676395.1 Aethalodelphis obliquidens | reverse complement strand
AAAAACCACACTCCTGACTATATCAACTATACTCCAGTACAAAATACACATTGCAATTAAAAACATAATGCCGACCCCATTCCCCTACGGCCTCTGGGACCTGGGCTGGAGTCTCATCCATGGACGCGGAGCAGCCTTGGGTCCCAAGGCTGGACCGTCGTGGTGCTGAGCAAGCTGGGGACGATGTGACAGCAAAGGACCCCCTTGGACCTGGAGTGCCTGGTCCCGTCTGCATGGGCCCACAATCTCCACATCAAGGGGGGCTCCCCTACAGCTGCACCAAGCCTCGGGCACCAGAAACGATGCTGCGTTCTGGGCGGGAAGGAGAGCTCTCAAAGATCCCCGGGGGCCCACGTCTCCTGAGGGTGGGGTTCCCTCCTCCAGCCTCTTTCCATGGACTCGCCCCACCTACGGACGACAGCTCCGTCATCAGAGCAGTTTCCCAGGCATTGGGATTTCCCTCGGGGGTGAAGGGCAAGGGTGAGGAAGCGATGAGACACAACCCCTTCGGTGTTTCTACTGGCACATTCCACTCACACTGAGGACCCAGGGACGGGACTTTCCCTCAGGCTCGGCTTCCCCGAGTAACTACAGTTGGGCTTGAAGAAATGCTGCCGTCTTGTGGACGTTTCCTGTAACAACAACGTGGAAAACGCTGCTGCCGGGCCCTGAATAATCGCAAGGACTGTGGGGCTGTGAATAAACAACACCTGCCCTCCAGAAAAACCCGGGGCTACTTCCTCGAAAATGAATGCAAAGCAGGGCAGCCGTTCACGAAGCCAATTTAAAGTGTCAATTTTACTCACACTGCAGGAAAAAAAAAGGACATGAAAAGACGGTCAGCATCACTCATTATTAGAGAAATGCAGAGTAAAACTATAATCAGGTATGACCTCACACCACTCACACTGGCCATCTACAAAAAAATCTACAGGGAATCAAGGCTGCAGAGGACGTGTGCAAAAGGGATTCGTCCTACACACTTGCTGTGATATCAACTGGTGCAGCCACTATGGAGAAATGTATGGAGCTTCCTGTAACATAACTAAACAGAGAACCATAGGTGATGCGTCAATCCCACTCCTAGCCTTGCATCCCGATATAATCATAATTCGGAACACGTGCCACCTGTATTTTCACAGCAGCACGATTAGTACCAGTGCAGACATACATTCCACCCAAATGTCCATCAACAGAAAAATGAACATTATGGGGCACATAC
>NW_020842554.1:616-1222 GCF_003676395.1 Aethalodelphis obliquidens | reverse complement strand
GGGGAAGGGTTAGGGTTAGGGTTTGGCCTAGGGTTAGGTTTAGGGGATGGGTCGGTTTATGGTCCAGGGGAGTGTACGACAACGCTTCAGGGGGAGCGTACGTGTGAGGGTGCGAGTTAGTGTTAGCGTACGTGTTAGGATTAGGTGACGTGTGAGGGTCAGGCTTCGGAGAAGGGTTAGGGTTAGGGTTTGGGCTAGGGTTAGGGTTAGGGGACTGGGACGGTTTAGGGTCTAGGTGAGGTTACGACAAAGCTTTAGGGGGAGCGTAGGTGTGAGGGCGCGGGTTAGTGTTAGCGTATGGGTTAGGATTAAGGGACGGGTGAGGGTCAGGCTTCGGGAAAGGGTTAGGGTAAGGTTCAGGCTACGGGTAGGGTTAGGGGACGGGAACGGTTTAGGGTCCAGGTCAGGTTATGACAACTCTTTATGGGAAGCGTAGGTGTGAGGGCGCAGGTTAGTCTTAGCGTATGGGTTAGGACTAGGGGACGGGTGAGGGTCAGGCTTCGCGGAAGTGTTAGGGTTAGGCTTCGGGCTAGGGTTAGGGTTAGGGGACGGGGACGGTTTAGGGTCCAGGTGAGGTTACGACAACGCTTTAGGGGGAGCGTAGGT
>NW_020842554.1:0-606 GCF_003676395.1 Aethalodelphis obliquidens | reverse complement strand
GGGGAAGGGTTAGGGTTAGGGTTTGGCCTAGGGTTAGGTTTAGGGGATGGGTCGGTTTATGGTCCAGGGGAGTGTACGACAACGCTTCAGGGGGAGCGTACGTGTGAGGGTGCGAGTTAGTGTTAGCGTACGTGTTAGGATTAGGTGACGTGTGAGGGTCAGGCTTCGGAGAAGGGTTAGGGTTAGGGTTTGGGCTAGGGTTAGGGTTAGGGGACTGGGACGGTTTAGGGTCTAGGTGAGGTTACGACAAAGCTTTAGGGGGAGCGTAGGTGTGAGGGCGCGGGTTAGTGTTAGCGTATGGGTTAGGATTAAGGGACGGGTGAGGGTCAGGCTTCGGGAAAGGGTTAGGGTAAGGTTCAGGCTACGGGTAGGGTTAGGGGACGGGAACGGTTTAGGGTCCAGGTCAGGTTATGACAACTCTTTATGGGAAGCGTAGGTGTGAGGGCGCAGGTTAGTCTTAGCGTATGGGTTAGGACTAGGGGACGGGTGAGGGTCAGGCTTCGCGGAAGTGTTAGGGTTAGGCTTCGGGCTAGGGTTAGGGTTAGGGGACGGGGACGGTTTAGGGTCCAGGTGAGGTTACGACAACGCTTTAGGGGGAGCGTAGGT
>NW_020842553.1:0-1223 GCF_003676395.1 Aethalodelphis obliquidens | reverse complement strand
GGCTTCAGGCCCTAATCTGGTTCCGGCACGGCACGCTGAGCCTTTGGTTATTTCCTCTTCCTTGTGGGAAATGAGAGTTAAATTTGCCCGTCCAGACACCTCCAGTTAGTATCTCATTAGTTCTCCCTATTCCTCTTCATCTTCCGCAGAAATTGCAAACTGGGCCAAACAGGAGGTTAAAGGCGCTGACTCTCCAAGTCGGGAGAGTGTTAGTAAAGCGTCTGGAATATTGCACCCGAGTACCAGGGGAGGAAAACTGAGACATATTTGAACACGTTTCCCATTCAGACGGTTGATCATACTCTGGGTTCCACATGCATGTTTTAGCTGAAGGAAGAATACCTTAAACCTGGAGAGTTGAGACCTGTGGAATGGGTACCAATCAATATGACTTCAAAGGTCTTCATTTGCTCACCGAACCTCTCCAATACTATCACTGCTGCGTTTATGCCCCTGTACACACACTTGATTCTCTTTTGGAGACATAGCAATCCATAGGTTTTAAGATACTTACTAGTTAGTACATTCTTAGGCGTTTTATATGCGGTGTTGAGTCCATTTCGTTGAGCAAGGAGTAGCTCTTGTCTATTCCATATTTGGCTTAAGGAACTTTATCTGTGCTCATTTCAATCTCTGGTTTTATGCAGCACCCCAACTCACCTTTCCCCTTAAGCAAGCATAAGTTGGTTTTCTAAATTTGAGACCCTGTTCTGTTCTGTAATTCAGTTCGTGTGTAGCCAAGTTTACATTCCGTGTATTACTGATATCTTATGATGTTTCTTTTTCTGTGTGACTTATTTCAGTTAGAATCATCATACCTGAATCCACTCATTATGCTGCTACGGGCCTGATGACATAGATTTCATGGCTGAGTGATATTGTATTGTTCGTAAGTACCACAACTTCTTTATCCATTTTTCACTTTCTGCGATATTGAACTTTTACCGTAAATGAGGTTCTTGTAAACAGAGGCGTCCCAAACTTTGGGGTGGCTGTGTCTTTTTGATTTTAATTTCCCTAAGCTATAGGACCATAAGTGGAAGTGCCCTAGGCTCTGTTGCTTTGTTTTTTCGATGTTTCAGCAAACACCATACACTTCTCCCGAGTGTTTGTTGGAAATTTACATCCCGCCCATCAGCATAAGAAGGCTCCCAGTTCTTCATGGCCTGTCCTGCCTTTCTGGATTTTACACTTTTTTCAGATGGTCCTTTTGACCGGGGGGA
>NW_020842552.1:0-1223 GCF_003676395.1 Aethalodelphis obliquidens | reverse complement strand
GTTTCGCGTTGGAGGAAAGACCCAGGACTTCTGGCACTTCCACACGTACCTGTCACCACTCTACCCACCACATCATACTGAATGCATTACAAAAACTTTCCCTACATCGAGACACTTTGATTCACCGCCCTGCAACTTGCACCCATCACTCAATGGGGATCCTTTCTCCTGCTCTAACTTATGCTAGGATGAGTAGGAAGAGCATCAGAGGACAAGATCATTAGAGTTCTGTCTTGTTCTATTGGAAAGTCCCATTAGCTTCGCTCAGCTAGCGGTGTACATGATGCTAGCAAAAGGCTAATACAATTGCGCCGAATGTTCCCGAGATGAGGTGGCTGCCAGATACCTCATGACTTCACGGCAGCCAGCTCAAGTCAACTGCAGCTCCACCACTACCACCATTCCAAAAGCCAGCCTAAAAGTTGCTCTTGTTGAGTGTTACTCAACCTGACCAGGAACTAATTACCCAAAATACAAGTAATCGGCACCTGGCCAGGTAGGGCACCACACACATCAGGGCTCTCGGTGAAGGATCGCCCCATCCTCTTCCGACTGTCGCGACTAGCTTTCATCTGTCTTCCCGTCAAATCCTATCGGCTGCACCAATGAGATATCCAGACCCCTAGAAGATATCAAAGCACTGCCTTCAAACCTGCATCTCTCCCTGAGTGTATAGCCACACCCACCTCCACCCCGCCCTATGCCTATTTGAGATGTATCAGGACCCCACGAGAGAAACGCATATTGTACTTCTCTCTTCTTCTCAGAGCAATGATTTCCCTTCCTGCAACCACTTTGTGTTCATTTTGGGAGGAAAGGACCACCTACCTCATCCTGAGGATGCCAGAAACACAGATGGCTCCCGGCGTCATTAGGATATCAAGGCATCCAGGTCAATGACACCTGTAAATCCACCCATATCACTGTCCCAGAGGCCACCACCAACGATGTTCTTGTGAGCCTTACTCTACCCAAACAGCAGCGTTCACTAGTACTACATGTGAACACTACCTGTCTGGGCAGGGCACCGCACACAGCACACCTTCGAGGTGGGGGACAGGCCCTACCACCCTCTCACGCACACATGTTCCTTTCTTACATCTATCCATCACATCCTCATGTCCGTACACGGGCTTCCCCCGTACCCATTCACAATATCTCGACCCACAGTCCTCCAGCTTGCATCTCTCCCCCGTGGAGATCTCCGCAGCTGCTCTATGCAT
>NW_020842551.1:0-1224 GCF_003676395.1 Aethalodelphis obliquidens | reverse complement strand
CCCACCTTTCCTTTTAGATAAGCATAGTTGTTTTCTAAGTCTGTGAGCGTCTTTCTCTGTGCAAATATGTTCATTTGTGTCAGTTATTAGATAACGCCTATAAGTGATATCATAGGATGTAGGTCTTTTGCTTTCCGACTTACGCCATGTTCTGTGATCATCTCCAAGCTCGTCTACGGTGCCCGCAAGAGCAGTGTTTCATTGTTTTCCGTGGTTAATAGTCCATTGTGTACACGGACCACTTCTTCTTAATCCATTCGTCTGTTGATGGACATTTTGGTAGCTTCACCGTCTTGGCTATTGTGAATAAGGCCGCAGTGCAGCTGTTGCAGCCCGGGTCTTCTCGCTTCCGGTCTTCTCAGGTGAGAGGCCCAGTGGGGTGACTGCTGGATTGAATGGTACCTCAATTTTTACTTCTAAAGGCAGCTCCTTTCTGTTCTTATTGGCTGTTACCACTTTACATCTCACCAGCAGCTAGAGGGTACACAGTTCTCTAAAACCCCTCCAGTATTGATTGTTTGTAGAATGTTTGCTGATCGTCAGTCGACAGGTGTGAGTTGCAAACTTTTTGTAGATTAGATCTGCATGAGCCTAATAATTCCTGAGGTTGAGCTTTTATCCACTTTCCTTTTTATTTATTTATTTATTTACTTATTTATTTTTGCGGTACGCGGGCCTCTCCCGTTGCGGAGCACAGGCTCTGGACGCGCAGGCTCAGCGGCCGTGGCTCACGGGCCCAGCCACTCCACGGCATGTGGGATCTTCCCGGACCGGGGCACGAACCCGTGTCCCCCGCGTCGGCAGGCGGACTCTCAACCACTGCGCCACCAGGGAAGCCCCTGTTTTGAATTTTTTTGTCCATTCCCTACCTCAGCACAGTATTTTAGGGCAGGTGTCCTTTACGGCCCTGAGTCCTCGTGACTATTAAGGGACCATTAGCTGCGGGCTTAAAGCCGCTCTTGCGGGAAACGGCCACAAGGCGGCAGCATTTCTACCTTTGCAGCTCTGGGTTCTTGGGCGACAGAGCTTTCCTGGAAATCGTGTTAGTAGCCTGCAGAGTAGAGGGGAATGTGCCAGGGCAAACCCCCAAGAGCTTATATCTCCTACTTCTTGTTTTTTACATTAAATTTTTATTACGTGTCAGAGCAAATTTGATAAAAAAGTGTAGTTTCTCCTAAGTGTACAGAATCGTGTTCATCATATCAACGTATCTGTCTATTCCTC
>NW_020842550.1:0-1224 GCF_003676395.1 Aethalodelphis obliquidens | reverse complement strand
TTCTGTAGAATATCTTTTCTATCCTTATTTACCTGGTTAATGGAGGATAAGGACCATGTCATTCCTCTTTATACTCCCAATAAAATTTAATAAAAGGCAAAAGTCAGTCGTAATTTAGTTTTTTTGTAGTTGGATATTTAGGACTTTGTGATTCAGATGCTGCAAATATCTCTAAGACATGTTAGCTGAGAGATCATAACTATATGGTATGCAAGTAACTACTGTCCCCTTCTCTGTCTGTGTAGATATTGTTAACCAATCAGAACACTCTACCCACTTAGGTCCTAACTTGACCTCAGAATATTTTCCAACACAAATTTCCAAAAGATTTTCCCAACTTCTTTCCTCTTTTTAATCAGAAAATAATTTAAATTTTCTTAATGATTTGACTTCTATATCAATTGATGTGCTGCTCTTAAATGTGGTATTGGAGGAAATAGAATTGGTAGGCAAAACAAAGAAGGAAACCACAATTGATTGGATATTTATTACATGCTACACCATTTACCTGCATCATCTTAAATTCTATCAACGGGTTTTTAACATAAGTTTTGTCCCCATTATACAAATGAGACGACTGGAATTCAGAGGGTTAGAATCATTTGCCCAAAGTCACACAGCTGGCAAATATGATACAGGATTTAAACATGAGCAATTCTGTTTCAAGAGTTCCTCCATTTGTCTTCCTTTGGAACACCACCCTACTCAATCACTGTGCCTCTGAATAAAACAACTATCTCCCCTGCTTCTCACAAGACTGCTGGGCACTGGTGCCTTCCTCAGGGTGCTTTAGTGACAGTGAGGTTATTAAGAAGCATGTGGTTCCTTTTCTACCCATCTAACTTCCTCCTCTGACTTAGTCCAAGTAAGGATTAATTTTCTAATTTTCACAGAGGCAGAAGTAGAAGTAAGTGGAGGTAAGCTTTAATGCCATCTCCTATCCTTTTCCTCTTCAGATCTCAATAAGTTAAGAGATGTAGGAATTTTATGGTTACTTTCTCATCCCTTCAGGTAATGGCTAGCAAGGAACTGTCCTATCAGTAGCAGCATGGACCAAGTCCAGGCTCTGGTGCTTTAGGATTCTCCAAAGAGAGAGAAGGTCATTGGGCTTTTGCTTCATGAAGTTCCCTGGATGTTATCCTGACTCTTGTTGGAAGGGCCAGGAAGCAATGACTAGGCTTCCTTACTATATTAAATGTAATTAGAGATTTAGGAGCTGCACCA
>NW_020842549.1:0-1224 GCF_003676395.1 Aethalodelphis obliquidens | reverse complement strand
GCCGGGCGCGAGGCAGCGTTCCGGGAGCCCGGCTATGCGTGTGGCGATTCTCCCGGTGGTCCCGGGGCATGGGCTCCTCCTGCGTTCGCTGGAGATTGGGTATGTAGATTTATGCGCATGTGATCGTTGCCTCGCTCCCTAGTACGGTGTGAGGGTTGCCTGGCTTGGTCGACCAGCAACCGCCCCTGCCCCTCCAGCCACGAGAACTAAGCGGACTCGACCCTACCTGGGCCGCCCGCCGCGTTGTGTAGGGAGAGGTTCTTGCGAGCCCTCCGGAGCGCCTGAGGCTCGATGGTGCGTCCTTCTGAGTCACTTTAGGGGCGTTCATTTTCTACCACTTCGGTCCACGAGCGTCCCAGTCCGGACGTGGGGAACGCACCGGGCACGGGCGTTGAGGCCGCTGGAGTGCCGATGTGCATGCTGGCTGGCGCGCTTGGGTCCCGGTCTCCGGGGCATGGGCGCATGCTGCTCTTGCGGGATTTGGACTCGCAGACATACCTATTGTGAGGCCGGCGCTGCGCTCCCTAAAAGTCTTTGAGTGGTGGGTCTGGGCGGTTCGACCGGCACTCCCTTGCGCGTGAAACGCCCACGTTGAAGCACGTGGTCAAGATGGTGTATCCATCCCCGGAGTCGTCCGTGTGGCCCGGTGGTCGTACTTCCGCTTTCTAAATGTCGCCTGAGAGTGGTTCTAAGTCTCCTACAGACGTGGACGCCACCAAGTTTCCGCCGGTCTTCTCTCTTGATCCCGTACGCCCTTATTCCCAAATGATTTTCTCCGCAGTGGGTAGGGCCCGAATGGCGTAACGAGGAGGCACTGGAAGTGCGACCCCGGCCTTCACGTCCTCCTTCCCACGGGACCGCCACGCACCATCCAATAGGACGCCCGGTGCTGCTTCTTGGCCGCCTTGGGAAAACGGTGCGTCCCGGTCCGGTCGCCGTGGTGGAGCTCCTCCCCTGCGACTACTTTCTCCGAAATCCGCGGGAAGCGGTCATGGGGCTCCGTAGACGGTGTTCCCTTGCAGGCCGATGTGCGTCTCCGTGGAGCACCCTGCGTCCCCACTTCTGTTGGCCTCGTCGGCGGAGCGCTTGTGTGGACCAGGTCCTCTCACCACAGGTGACAGCAAGGACAGTCGCGGGCGAGAGGGGAGGGCGCTCCAGGCGCAGCCACGGTTCTGCTTGTGGCTTGGTGGTCGGAGAAGCCTAACAAATGGGGAAATGGGGAGC
>NW_020842548.1:0-1224 GCF_003676395.1 Aethalodelphis obliquidens | reverse complement strand
TCTTGAATAAAAGCAAGACTAGACTAGGAACAGTCTAAAATAGACATTGTGAAAAAAACAAGGAAAAGAATTATTTATTTTACATTCCTTTATTCTAATATTTTAATCTACTCTATACTATACTATACTAAATTTTATAAGGTGTGAAAATAAGTAAAAGACAACTTCATTTAAAACATTATCAGGAAGTTTAGAAGGGAGAGCTCTCATGCACATACCAGCCTAAATAATAAGAAGGAAGAGAAGCAATTTTTAAAGGGTCTTTTTGTATAGAATTCTTTGTGTAACATTCTCTGGGTTTCAACTTTTTATCCATGATGTCAAGAATGTTGTTTTTCTTCTGGTATGAGGGAGGACATTTTTTACATGGGAATTTCATCTCCTGCTTTTAAGAAAAGGAAGGAATGTCTATTTAGGTCTTCTGGCCATTTTTTAACTGGATTGATTGTTTTTATGGTATTGAGCTCCATGAGCTCTTTGTAGATATTGGAGATTAATCCTTTGTCCATTGTTTCATTTGCAAATATTTTCTCCCATCCTGAAGGTTGTCTTTTCATCTTGTTTATGGTTTCCTTTGCTGTGCAAAAGCTTTTAAGTTTCAATAGGTCCCATTTGTTTATTTTTGTTTTTATTTTCATTACTCTAGGAGGTGGGTCAAAAAAGATCTTGCTGTAGTTTATGTCAAAGAGTGTTTTTCCTGTGTTTTCCTCTAAGAGTTTTATAGTGTCTGATCTTCCATTTAGGTCTTTAAATCATTTGGAGTGTATTTTTGTGTATGGTGTTAGGGAGTGTTCTCATTTCATTCTTTTATATGTAGCTGTCCAGTTTCCCCAGCACCACTTATTGAAGAGGCTGTCTTGTCTCCACTGTATGTTCTTGCCTCCTTTGTCATAAATTATGTGACCATATGTGCATGGGTTTGTCTCTGGGCTTTCTATCCTGTACTATTGATCTATATTTCTGTTTTTGTGCCAGTACCATACTGTCTTGATTACTGTAGCTTTGTAGTATAGTTTGAAGTTGGGAAGCCTTATTCCTCTGGCCTGCTTTTCTTTCTCAAGATTACTTTGACTATTCAATGTCTTTTGTGTTTCCATACGAATTGTAAAATTTTTTGTTCTAATTCTGTGAAGAATGCCAGTGGTAGTTTGATAGGGATTGCATTGAATCTGTAGCTTGCTTTGGGTAATATAGTCATTTTCACAATATTGATTCTTCCAATCC
>NW_020842547.1:0-1224 GCF_003676395.1 Aethalodelphis obliquidens | reverse complement strand
AGAGACAGATGCAGAGACAGAGAAAGACAAACAGAGAAAGAGAGAGGCACATTGCAATGGAGACATAGAGATAGTGATGGAGTGAGACAAAGACAGAGACAGAGAGAGAGGGAAGGAGGGAGAGAGAGAGAGGAGAGGGACAGAAAGAGAGCAACAGAGACAGAGGCAGAGACAGATTGAGACAGAGACAGACCGAGACAGAAAGGGAAAGACAGAGACAGACAAATGGAGAAAGAGACACATGGACACACAGAGATACAGAAACAGATGGATATAGGAACACCAGAGAGATACAGAGACAGTGACAGAAAGATTGAGAGCCAGACAGACACAGTCAGACAGGAACAGATTTTCAGAGACAGAGGGAAACAGAAAGATAGGGACGGTAAGACAAAGACAGAGAGTGACAAAGATAGACAGACTGAGAGAGAGACAGAGGTAGACAAAGACACATGTAGACAGAGATAGACAGGGATGCAGACACAGACAATAGAGATGGAGATAGGGAATGACAGGGAGACAGAGACAGACATACATACAGGGAAAGACAGAGACAGGGATAAATCCTCATCATTGTCAAGGACTGCACTGTATCCCATAGGGGTACACCTCCCTTGGTGTGGTGTTTAGTTTGCTGTTATTTAGTGTGACTGTTTCCTGTAGCATTACCATGACTATACATCTGGTTCTGCCTCCCCATCTCCCCACGCCTTGACTAAGAGGCTACAAAACAGTGAGTGTCAAGTTCGGAGAAGCTCTCCTCCTCATCCTTAGCAGTCAAAAAGAAAAGAAAAATAAAATGAAGTAAAAAAATAGGGACTGATATTGCATAAATTGCCCAAACTGGCAAATGGCAACAGTCACGGATTGTGAGACTTTAAATGTTTATTAAATGAGTGTATTTCAGCTGTCACTGTGTGTACATTATTGAACATCTTTATATTGTAAACAGCAAAAAGCAATTTAAGAATTTAAAGTTAGTTGGGTAGGAAAACAAAAGCAGATCTCTCAGTCAAGGTGAATTTCCAGATAAGCAGTCTCTGAATTTCCCAAGTGAGGATGGCTCTCTTTAGATGAAATGGCATCCTGGCCTTCAGCTCAAGAAAAAGCAATTGGTAATTGCTTAGAGATTTTTATATAAAGGAAGTGAAATTGTTACATAAAAAATAAATAATAATTTTTACCTTTTTGCTGAATCAATGACTTACTCTTTCCCCCAGTTTA
>NW_020842546.1:0-1224 GCF_003676395.1 Aethalodelphis obliquidens | reverse complement strand
ATGTGTTTCTATATCTATGTTAACCCCAAATCGAAAGGTGTGAGGATTGGATACATTACGATATTGGGGTTAACATAGATATAGAAACACATGTGAAATATATAATCACCAAAGACCTACGGAATACCAAGAGAAGACTACTCAACATTGTGTCATAACCTACCTGGGAAAAGGTTCCAAAGAAGAATAGATATATGTATGTGTGTGAAAGAACCACATCTTGCACACCTAGAACAAAAAAAAAAACATTGTAATCAAATTTGCTGCGATAAAAAATAAAAATTAAATTAAAAATATGAACAAGAAATAATGAGACATAAACTGAAAGGAATTTTTCCTGGCACATCCCATTCTAATTTTCAACCTAGAACAGGACTTCCATTAAGGCTCTGTTGCCCTGGTAACCAGATTTGGTAAAGGAGAAATGCTGCCGCCTTGTGGCTGTTTCACACAACAGCAGCTTTAAACCAAGAGGTAATGTTCACTTAATATTCAAAATATGTGCAGCACTGTAAAGGACACCGGGCCTCAAAAAATGTCCTGGGGTCGTAATCGACCAGAAAATTCAAAAGACGTCAACATTTCAAGAAGACAATGTCAAGAGGCATATTTTACGCACATTTTGTCTTTTCTTTTTTTTCTCTTTAAAATAAAAGGAAATTGAAAAATGCGCAACATCAGCAATGAATAAAGCCATGCAAATCCAATTACAGAAATGTTCACCTCACAGCCGTCAGAATGTTCTTCAGCAAAAAGTCTACAAAGAATAAATGCTGAAGGGGTTTCAGAGAACTGTGTACCCTCCAGCTGCTGGGGGGATGTAAACTGGTAACAGCCAGTAGTGAGAACATAATGGAGGTGCGTTTAAGGGTAAAAATTGAGCTACCATGTGATCTGGTAGGTCCTTTGATGTGCCTATCACCTGAGCAGAGCAGAATGGAAAAGACACAGGCTGGCAATCCTGCACTGCAGGAATATTTAACATAGCCAAGACTTGGAAGAAACCAAAATGTCCATCAACAGAAAAATGCACAAAGAGGAAGTGGTCCATGTAAACAATGGAATATTAGCCATGGAAAACAATGAAACAGTGCCGTTTGCACCACCATATAAGGACCTAGAGATAATCACTCAAATTAAAGAAAGAAAGTGAAAGACAGATATCCTATGACATCACTTCTAGGTGTTACCTAAAAGTTGATACTCATGAACTTATTTCCAAGA
>NW_020842545.1:0-1226 GCF_003676395.1 Aethalodelphis obliquidens | reverse complement strand
GGTTCACTTAGGGTCAGGGGCTGCAGCGACTCATCCAGTGCTCTTACTGTCCCTCCCAAGACTGCAAAAAGTTCTTTCACTTGCTGAAAAGTCAGGATCATTGGTGGTGGTAAACTCAAGTCTCTTTCCTTGGGCATCAGGTCCTCACATCTCAGAGGCTGGCCCAGAACAGCCCATGTGTCCTGAGAAGACACACAGACCTCATTCCTTCCCCTGAGAGGTGGGAGCCCTGAGTTATGCCATCTCCCTGGCCATATTAATTGCCCATCCCTGAAAAACAATACTGCTCCTTTTCCAGTTTCTTCTCTCTCCTTTACTAAGAGGAAGAAACCAAATGCTAAGGTGGTAAGGACACTTGAGCAATGAAGTAACGGGAGGCTCGAGAATTATTCCATGCCATGGAACCCATAATTGGCAGGCTTTCCAGAGGCCACATGGATGCATATGGCTCTCCAAGACAATGGCAGTGGCAGTGTAAACCTCACACTGGGAGGTCCAGTTGCTCCCATATCTTTGATTCTTAATGAATATGCATGTCAAAAGTTTCTAACGACTGAAAGGACAGAGGATTGCAGGGCCATGGTCTGCTGCATGGGTGTTGCATCAGGGCCACACTCCAATGTCTAGAGGATTACTCCCTCGCTTGGCAGCCTATGAGGCCGTGAGCGGGAGGCCTTTTTCTCAGCCACATGCATGTTGGTGGTTGAAACTTCTCAAAGGAATGTCTACACTGCCCAGGTAGCTCTTGAATTGCCCAGCATCATGGTCAGCTCCATAGCTGTACATGAGGGCATGACAATGCCCAGGCTGGACTGAGCTAGAGGACCACAGATGCCTGCCTGGATAGTCAGAGGTCGAGGGATGTCCTGCCTGAGACTTGATCATCTATTCATGCCCACTCAGATGGGACAAAGGATGCCTCCAGTGCCAGGAGGGCCCCAGCAGCCCTCAAGAAGGCAGCATCTGGGGGCTGGCAGGTCACTGCACCCAGTCCTGTATAAATCCACACATGTCCACTGAGTGCCCTCCTGGGGCTGTGCTGGAACTGTGCTGGAACTGTGCTGGAACCTGGGGCTGCCCAGGCAGAGTAGGGCCAGCATCACCCTTCCCAGGTAGAAGGGCAGAAGGAAACCATGCATGACTTCTGACACCCTCCCCAATGCTTGACAGAGGTTGAGGTGGATAAGAAACAGTCCTAGACAAGAACAGACAGTTCATTCTTCTCT
>NW_020842544.1:0-1226 GCF_003676395.1 Aethalodelphis obliquidens | reverse complement strand
TGATGCTTGGACAGCCTGACCTCCCCGCTGACTTCCAGCCCAGGACCGCCGCTGGGAGATGAAGTCTGCGGGGCCCTGGGCACAGGCTGCACAGGCACCTCCTCTGATGCCCAATCTCTCCTCGTTTACGAGGCAGCCGACACTCCCCTCCCTGACTCCCCAAGATTTGGGGCCTTTTTAATATGTGTCGATAAGGCCATGAGCTACTATTTAACTCTTCCACAAGGACCCATCTCCCAAAATGCAGTGGTTTTCAGCCTTGGCTGCACTAGAGAACCCCCAGGGAAGGGAGAGACGTCTCTCCCTCCCTCTCTCTTTCTCTTCCTCTGTACTTCTGTCTACCTCTCTCCCTCTCCCTCTCCCTCTGGGGTGATGCCCGATGAGCTCAGAATCGCAGATGGCCCCCCCCATCCCCTCTCTGTGGCTGGCATGGGGGATGCACCTTCTCACTGTGGCCCGGGCATGGCCCTGGCATTCAGACATCGGGTCCTGCATGGACACTTGTGTTTGTTCCATAGCGCATGTGGCTGCAGTCTGTGCTTCTGTGGATGGGGGCTCTGCATGAGCCCTTCATCTTCCCCGCAGACACCACTGGTGCTCGCTCGGCCTCGCGAGTGATGCGGGGGGCACGGGGGACAGTCTTGTGTCCCCACCTTCTTGGGCTACAGACAGGCCACGCTGGTCCTGTGGTGACTGGGGGCTCCCAGGAGAACCCCACTGCAGACTGCAGAGGTGGCCCCAGAGAAGGTGGCGTACGCCTGGGGCCGGGCCTCATCAGTGAGCCACGGGCCACCTGCAGCAACAGGTGTCTCACCGTCCAGGGGCTGGGTGTTCGGGCACCGTGGGGTTGAGCTACTGTCTGCACGGCAGCCGTGTTTGTCTTGTTGAGCCCGGGGAGGCCCCTTGGTGGCTCCTGGAAAGACTGGCCGCATTTCTTCCTGCCCTTGGCCTTAGAGCCCATCACGTTCATGCCGTTTCCGGTTCCAAAAGGACCTGTGTTAATAAAGACCACGTGTTAGGACAGCACCAAAGTGTCTAGAAATCCGGGCCAGGAGGAGGGAGGGGGATTGGCTGTGCCCACCAGTGGCCTGGGAGCCCTGCCCGCCTGCAGAGACCTGGCCCGGGGCCCGCGGGGAGGGCATGGCCCTCGGTCCCCAGCGCCTTCCGTCTCTGGGTTCTAGGAGAACTGCGTGATCCTCAGGGAGCTGGTGAGGCTGCAGGCCCTG
>NW_020842543.1:886-1226 GCF_003676395.1 Aethalodelphis obliquidens | reverse complement strand
CTAGGGTTAGGGTTAGGGGACGGGGACGGTTAGGGGCCAGGGGAGGGTACGACAACGCTTTAGGGGGAGCGTGCGTGTGAGGGCGTGGGTTAGTGTGAGCGTACGGGTTAGGATTAGGGGACGGGTGAGGGTCAGGCTTCAGGGAAGGGTTAAGTTTAGGGTTGGGGCTAGGGTTAGGGTTAGGGGACGGGGACGGTTTAGGGTCCAGGTGAGGGAACGACAACGCTTTAGGGGGAGCGTGCGTGTGAGGGCGTGGGATAGTGTGAGCGAACGGGTTAGGATAAGGGGACGAGTGAGGGTCAGGCTCCGGGGAAGGGTTAGGGTTAGGGTTCGGGCTAGG
>NW_020842543.1:440-786 GCF_003676395.1 Aethalodelphis obliquidens | reverse complement strand
CTTTAGGGGGAGCGTGCGTGTGAGGGCCCGGTTTAGTGTGAGCGTACTGGTTAGGATGAGGGGACGAGTTAGGGTTAGGTTTCGGGCTAGGGTTAGGTTTAGGGGACGGGGATGGTTTAGGGTCCAGGTGAGGGTACAACAACACTTTAGTGGGAGCGTGCATGTGAGGGCGCAGGTTAGTTTGAGCGTACGGGTTAGGATTAGGGGACGGGTGAGTGTCAGGTTTCAGTGAAGTGTTAGGGTTAGGTTTCGGGCTAGGGTTAGGGTTAGGGGACGGGGACGGTTTAGGGTCCAGGTGAGGGTACGACAACGCTTTACGGGGAGCGTGCGTGTGAGGGCGCGAGTT
>NW_020842543.1:0-340 GCF_003676395.1 Aethalodelphis obliquidens | reverse complement strand
CTAGGGTTAGGGTTAGGGGACGGGGACGGTTAGGGGCCAGGGGAGGGTACGACAACGCTTTAGGGGGAGCGTGCGTGTGAGGGCGTGGGTTAGTGTGAGCGTACGGGTTAGGATTAGGGGACGGGTGAGGGTCAGGCTTCAGGGAAGGGTTAAGTTTAGGGTTGGGGCTAGGGTTAGGGTTAGGGGACGGGGACGGTTTAGGGTCCAGGTGAGGGAACGACAACGCTTTAGGGGGAGCGTGCGTGTGAGGGCGTGGGATAGTGTGAGCGAACGGGTTAGGATAAGGGGACGAGTGAGGGTCAGGCTCCGGGGAAGGGTTAGGGTTAGGGTTCGGGCTAGG
>NW_020842542.1:0-1226 GCF_003676395.1 Aethalodelphis obliquidens | reverse complement strand
CCAAAAGGTATCACCTGATGATGTGGAGGGATTGTCCTTCATCTTCAGCCTTCAGTGGGCTATATAGTGCTAGTTTCGTGTGGTACCAAAATAATGTGCAAATCCATATGAAAAAGAGGCTTGATTTTCTTGTTCCTTATTAACTGATTATAAGGAACTCCCCAGAAGGTTACAGACATGGTTAAGGGAGAGTATACAAAAGAAGAAGAGTTTGTGTCAAAGGAATCTGAGGAGCTTACTCATTCAGCTTACCTGGATCTTCTGGGGATGCCTGAGTCCAGTCTCTTATTATCATTTCCACTTGATGATAGATTGCTGCTGGGCATGATCAACAGTGCAGGTATGTAGGTTGGACAACACCTGGTTCATGACGGAAGTTCAGGCTGCATGCTCACTAAGTTAGTTTTTTCCTAAGTTAGATATTCAGACTTTGCCATGGTCAATTAGCAAGTCAGAAACTGTTTCATAAAAGGAGAATCAATATTTAAAGAAAAGGGCATATATTCCCCACAGCCCCCAATACTAGTGGACTATGGTACAATTTTCCTGTTGGTGTTTCCCATGTCTCCATCCTATTTGCCATGGAAACTCCAAGCATCATTTTTGGATCTGCTGGATCATAAGACCAAAGTGACGAAGCAGATAGCACTGAGATGTTCCTTCCTCTGCAATTTTTTGGAATAGTTTAAGAAGGATCAGTGTTAATTCTTCCTTAAATGTTTGGTAGACTGACTCAATAGCTTTTTTTTTTTTTTTGCGGTACGCGGGCCTCTCACTATTGTGGTCTCTCCCGTAGTGGAACACAGGCTCCGGACGCGCAGGCTCAGCAGCCATGGCTCACGGGCCCAGCCGCTCCGCGGCATGTGGGATCTTCCCAGACTGGGGCACGAACCCGCGTGCCCTGCATCAGCAGGTGGACTCTCAACCACTGCGCCACAAGGGAAGCCCAATGCATTGTATTTTTAATGAACATCTTCTATATCAGTTAGAGACTGGGTCAGCTTCAAGTTACAAAAACTTCAAATAATAATGTGTTTAACAAGGTGGAGTTTTCTTTTCTCTCACGTGAAGAAGCTCTGTCATATGTATCATATGCAGTCCAGGGTTGGTATACTACTGTCATCATGTTATAAAAAATCAAGGGGTTTCCTTCTAGCTCTCTGTCTCTTGTCCTTTAAAGTGTCACTTTTGTTTACATACTTGGCAGAAACTGCTAGAGATCCATC
>NW_020842540.1:0-1228 GCF_003676395.1 Aethalodelphis obliquidens | reverse complement strand
TGCGGTCTTCATCCACATTAGAAACTGGAAAACTACAGATGATCTTGAGCATTGCCTTTCCGTTTTTTTTTTCCTTTTTTTTTTTTTTTTTTTTTTTTTTTTTTTCCACCGCGCCGAGTGGCCTGCTGGGTTTCAGTTCCCCAACCGGGATCAAACCCGCGCCCCCTGCCGTGGAAGCGTGGAGCCCTAACCACTGGTCCAGGGATTGCCAGGGAATTCCTCGAATTTCTCATTTTTAACAGTTCTAGTTTTAAGGCTAAACTACCTCATCATAAGGTGTATATTTGAATATTTATCATACAAACGTCGACCAACTATACTTCAATTTTTTTGAAGCTTTTACAAAACCCAAGTTACACAAGTGCAGCAGTTAGAACCACAATCCCAGAGAGGTGGGTCTTCCCGGAGGTGCTCACGTACTGCCTTGAACAATCCTTTGCAAACACATGTGCCCAAGCCTGAACTTGAATTCACGACCTAACCAAAGCCAGGTTAAGCGGATAATCTACAGCGAGCAACCGTCTACTGGACGACTGACTGCTCTGTGCCAGGCCGCGTGCCGTGCACGAGAAGCAGTTCAACTTTATTATGCCTGGTGGTCTCCGAGAAGATAAACCCGAAGCTCTAGAAACAAAGCGCGTTTTTAAGCTCTGTGAGTATTTGAATTCCTTATAACTTGTGAGGCCGCTCGCGCTTAGAAAATGGGGGGGTCACTTCTCTTGCGCCTCTTTCTCTTCCTTCCCCGGCGCTGCCTTCCTCAAACCAGGAAAGATACCTCCTCCTCAGAACACCATGCGCACTCCGCGAGCACCAGTTGCCCCGTCCACACGAAGTCCGCCTCCTGAAGACAACCTCAGAGAAACATGACACAACACCTTGCTCTAACCGAGGACTGCAGTTGTTTACCAGCAACGGTCAAAAACCGCAAGAACAGCTCGCCACTGCACTACATACTGCTCCGCCAACCAAGTTAATTCCAGGCGCTCGCTAGGATTCCGAAATCACACGTACGTCACACTAACAAACCATCACAAAAACGGCCTACAGCCAAGTCAAAACAGTGTTGCCATTCTTTGTAGCGTGTAACGCTACCAGCACAACCCACCAAAATAACACACATTTCTTTATTTTGCACAAATTTATTAGCCTTGTATAAAACAAGGCCTCAAAAAATTGAGTAAAAACTCGGAATTGTTTCTCTCCACGGAAATCTTTAGTAAAAGGCGAA
>NW_020842539.1:0-1228 GCF_003676395.1 Aethalodelphis obliquidens | reverse complement strand
TCTTTTTCCTTTATTCTGCTCTGCAGTAGTTATTTCCACTATTTTATCTTCCAGGTCACTTATCCGTTCTTCTGCCTCAGTTATTCTGCTATTGATCCCATCTAGAGTATTTTTCATTTCATTTATTATGTTGTTCATCGTTGTTTGTTTCATCTTTAGTTCTTCTATGTCCTTGTTAAATGTTTCTTGCATTTTGTCTATTCTATTTCCAAGAGTGTGGATCATCTTTAGTATCATTATTCTGAATTCTTTTTCAGGTAGACTGCCTATTTCCTCTTTATTTGTTAGGTCTGGTGGGTTTTTATCTTGCTGCTTCATCTGCTGTGTGTTTTTCTGTCTTCTCATTTTGCTTATCTTACTGTGTTTGGGGTCTCCTTTTTACAGGCTGCAGGTTCGTAGTTCCCGTGTTTTTTGGTGTCTGTCCCCAGTGGCTAAGGTTGGTTCAGTGGGTTGTGTAGGCTTCCTGGTGGAGGGGACTAGTGCCTGTGTTGTGGTGGATGAGGCTGGATCTTGTCTCTCTAGTTGGCAGGTCCATGTCTGGTGGTGTGTTTTGGGGTGTCTGTGGACTTATTATGATTTTAGGCAGCCTCTCTGCTAATGGGTGGGGTTGTGTTCCTGTTTTGCTAGTTGTTTGGCATAGGGTGTCCAGCACTGTAGCTTGCTGGTCGTTGAGTGAAGCTGAGTACTGGTGTTAAGATGGAGGTCTCTGGGAGATTTTCGCCATTTGATATAATGTTGAGCTGGGAGGTCTCTTGTGGACCAGTGTCCTGAAGTTGGCTCTCCCACCTCAGAGCCAGAGCCCTGACTCCTGGCTGGAGCACCAAGAGCCGTTCATCCACACAGCTCAGAATAAAAGGGAGAAAAGGTAGAGAGAATTAGTAGAGGGAGGGAGTGAGGGAGGGAGGAAGGAAGGAAAGAAGAAGGAAAGAAAGGAGGGAGGGAGGAAGGAAGGAAGAAAGGAAGGAGGGAAGGAAGGAAGAAAGACAGAAAGAAAGGATACAGTAAAATAAAGTATAATAAAGTTATTGAATTAAAAAATAATTATTTAGAGAAAAAAGGGACAGATAGAACCTTAGGACAAATGGTGGAAGCAAAGCTATACAGACAAAATCTTACACAGAAGCATACACATACACCCTCACAAAAAGAGGTAAAGGGGAAAAAAATTATAAATCTTGCTGTCAAAGTCCACCTCCTCAATTTGGGATGATTCGTTGTCTAAAGGAGG
>NW_020842538.1:0-1228 GCF_003676395.1 Aethalodelphis obliquidens | reverse complement strand
ATTTCAGTAAGTTAATTTGGTTCTGACCGTACGATAAAATCAGGTATCTGCACTGGTCAATCTGACCTTGATGGAACAGCATTCCATTTGCAGGGAATAGTGTGATCAAACATGCAGTGGTGGAGATTGCCAGATTGTAATATTCCAGTACCTGGAAAGTGTTGGAACATCTGCTTTCTCCACGGTCTAGAAAAGTGAATCTCGAGTGAAATGCAAGTATAATGGAGGCCAGTGCTCTTTGCTTTGTACACTGCTCTGATTCTACAGCATGCAACAATGTAGTGATCTGTTTCAGATTGTCATTATTCGAGAGGGTTCTTAGTAACAGGAGTGGAAAAGGAAGACCTCTCTTCCTGTGTTTCTGCCCTATGCTCTTAAGCCAGAAAAGGTACCAACATCACTGACCTGACCTTGTCTCAGGTATCTATCAGGATCTACTAGAATCATTCTAGTGAAAGGTAACTAGACGTCCAAAGGACTTAAAAGATACACTATAACCTTTGTATACTTTATATACCTGGTGAAACAAAAATGTCACCTGAGTGGTCCCCTTCCCTAGAAATACCAGTGTGTTTTTCCAGTGCATGGCAGAACTTTGCAGGTAAAACTGGGATAAAGGTGAAGAACAGTCTTAAAATTCTAGTCGTTGAACAGCACCCTAACACACAACAGGTTTTCAATAATCTTAGCAACGGTATTCACAAATAATGACCATCAGCGTAACTGCTCTTTTGTGCCAAAATACATTACCATATTACTTTTTTTTCCTTCAGCTTTACAACTTGGGTTCTATTATTGTTTCCATTTTACAGATTAGGAAAGTGAGGCTCAGAGATGCTAAATCACTTGGGCAAGGTCACAGAGCTTGTAGGAGATAAACCTGTACCCTTACTGTTGGATCCTACAAAGCAGACCATAATTTAAGTCCTTCAAAATATACCTCAGAACATTTGAGTAAATTAATGAATAAATCCTCCTAGTCAGACTGACCAGATCATTATATTAGGTTCAGCTATAAGTGGAGGAAAGTCATAATCATAGTTGGACGGTTAATACAGTAATTTACTTGCTTTGAATTTTCTAAATGATGTTTAGCTGGTAGTTTCATGATGATAACCATCGAATAAAAACAGGCATATTTTGGTGTTTGGAATAAGATCTCATATTGAGTAAAATACATATTGATTCCTAGACCTATATGATGTGAGTAACAGATGACATTGAGATG
>NW_020842537.1:544-1229 GCF_003676395.1 Aethalodelphis obliquidens | reverse complement strand
TTTGAGATGGCCGCAACACCGCAGGATGGCTTCAGGCCCTAATCTGGTTCCGGCACGGCACGCTGAGCCTTTGGTTATTTCCTCTTCCTGGTGAGAAATGAGAGTTAAATTTGCCCGTGCAGACACCTCCAGCTAGTCTCTCATTGGTTCTCCCTATTCCTGTTCATCTTCCGCAGAAATTGCAAACTGGGCCAAACAGCAGGTTAAAGGCGCTGACTCTCCAAGTCGGCAGAGTGTTAGTAAAGTGTCTCGAATGTTGCACCCGAGTACCAGGGTTCGAAAACGGAGACATTTGAACACGTCATCCGATCACACGGTTGATTATACTCTAGGTTCCACATGCATGTTTTAGCTGAAGGAAGAATACCTTTAACCTGGAGTGTTGAGACCCGTGGAATGGATACCATGCAATATGACTTCAAAGGCTCTTCATTTGCTCACCGATCCTCTGCAATCCTATCACTGCTGCGTTTATGCCCCTGTACACATGCTTGATTCTCTTTTGGAGACTTAGCAATCCATAGGTTTTAATATCCTTACTAGTCAGGTACATTCTTAGGCGTATAATATGGGGTGTTGAGTCCATTTCGTTGAGCAAGGAGTAGCTCTTGTCTATTCCATATTTGGCTTAAGGAACTTTATCTGTGCTCATTTCAATCTCTGGTTTTATGCAGCACCCCAACAC
>NW_020842537.1:0-444 GCF_003676395.1 Aethalodelphis obliquidens | reverse complement strand
CATAAGTTGGTTTTCTAAATTTGAGACCCTTTTCTGTTTTGGAATTCCGTTCCTGTGTAGCCAAGTTTACATTCCGTGTATTACTGATATCTTATGATGTTTCTTTTTCTGTGTGACTTATTTCAGTTAGAATGATCGTACCTGAATCCACTCATTATGCTGCTACGGGCCTGATGACATAGATTTCATTGCTGAGTGTTACTGCATTGTACGTAAGTACCACAAGATGTTTATCGATTTTTCACTTTTTGTGATATTGAACTTCTTCGGTAAACGAGGTTTTGTAAACAGAGGTGTCCCAAACTTTGGGGTGGCTGTGTCTTTTTGATTTTAATTTCCCTAAGCTATAGGACCATAAGTGGAAGTGCCCTAGACTCTGTTGCTTTGTTTTTTAGATGTTTCAGGAACACCATACACTTCTCCCGAGTGTGTGTTGGCAATTTA
>NW_020842536.1:0-1230 GCF_003676395.1 Aethalodelphis obliquidens | reverse complement strand
AATAAATCAGCTTTTAAGATAGAATTTTTTACAATGAGATAAAAAAAACAAACAAAAAGAAACCCTAACTGTTTATCCTATGAAGGGAGAAAAAAACAATTTGAAAAGTCAGAGTAGAACTCTCTGACGATAATATTTAACATCAATTTTTTTAAAACAGAATTTTAAGAAGCTGGTTTTGAATTGTTTCTAGAGTTTCTAATTAGCATGCTAAGGAAATACTGGGTCCATCTTAATCCAGAAGCAAGTAAAAAGTTCTGACTCTTAAAATTCTAGGCTCTAGAGTAGGTGCGTGCTGCTGTGCTGCTGTGTATGTGTGTGTGTGTGCACATTTGCTGTGTGTTTTCAATAAACTCAAGAGTACATAAGGGTGTATGTTATTACATTGTAAGAATTCTTGAGCAAGTCTAACTGAAGGTCAGTAGCAAACAAGTAGATGCCGCTTGGGTGGCCCCCCAAACTCTCAGGTAATGCGCAGATCTGGCTTGGCAATCATGCTCTGCTTTTAGATATAATGCATTTTTATGTTCTTGTTAGCATTGAAAGACTAACTTGAATATTTTGCAACTGATGAAATGGACAACAGAGCAGTAACCTAGAGTTTACAAGTATTTGGGGCAGTAAAACTTTAGTTCTAGATTTAACTTGGATTTTAGTCCTAATTTAACTAATTTAACTTGGACTTTCTACAACGCATTTTTTTTTCTATAAACTGGAGGTATATACCACCATAATCCTAAAAAACCTGTGACTTTGGGCTTCAGGGGTCTAAGCCTTCTCTCTAAGTGACTGAAAGGTACAACTGGATATTAGACCTGTCTAAAAATTGTCCTTTTCTGTCCTCATATACAAGGGTTCAGCTTGATTTTTGGATAGCTGTCATTAAAAAAAAAAAAAAAAATGTGCAAAGAGCTAATGCCTTTTGCTACAAGACAAACCAATTTCTCCTGGACATGCAGTAATAGGAGGCAATGCCATGTGTTGGAAGCATGCACATATTTTATGATAGATATTAATCTGGAGGTTAACAGCTAGGTGCTCTGGTTGAAGTAGTTTATTTCAAAAATACATATAATGTTAACCCACTTTGTAACAAAGCCTTCAACATTTCATATGCAAATTCGTTTTTCTTTCTAGTTTAAGCCCAAGGAAATCCCTATAAGTCTTGTCTCCAAAGAGAAAATATAAAGAATTCATAAGATTAAAGAGTTCTTATCAATTGTATAAAAA
>NW_020842535.1:0-1231 GCF_003676395.1 Aethalodelphis obliquidens | reverse complement strand
GTCAGGCACGGCTGCAGGGGCTCTTGCTGCCTGGAGTGGTATTTATATTGATCTCAACCCAGGCACACCTGGGGAGGGCTGGCCGGCACGGTAAGGCTGCCCAGGTCAGCCAATCATCACCCCTCAGGGGCTCACAGTTGCAGAAAATGGAACTTGCTGAACCGGCCAGGTCCAAGGAACAGGTGTGGGCTCCTGAGAGTCAGGATAGACAAGGGGCTGCATCTTTGGCTTGTTTTCTAATCATTTTATCTGGCCCATGAGTGGGAGACAACTTCAAGAAAACCCTCTCCTAATGAGAGGAACCCAGGAGTCAGGGAGAGGAGGGGTGGGTGGTGGTTGGAGACAGAGGCCTGGTGCCCTGGGTGCAGTGGAAGTCTCTGGAAGACCAGGTAGAGGGAGGCCGTACAGAGTGATGCCCAGGGTCACAGACCTGTCGGAGCTGCTGTTTGTTAGTTCAAGTCCTGCTCTGAGGTGCTCTGTGTCAGCTCTGAGTGACAGGTGAGCTGGGGGTGCTCTTCAATGAGGGCTATGTGCACGGTTCCTGTGTGCCCAGCCCTGCCACGGTACCTGCAAGGGTAGCTCTGTATCCTGGGATTGGCCTGACAACGAGAGCCCCATGGGCTGCTGGGGACCTGGTAAAGGATGTCAGGACAGTCAGTGAAGCCACCGAGGATATACCTCCAGTTGCTCCTGATTCCTACACCCTGCTGGTCATTCTACCAACCACCAGGACATGGTATTCTGTATTAGTCTTCAATGATGCCTTCTTTTGTATTCCATTAGTCCCAGAGTCACAAGAAATTTTGGCTTGTGAGTGGCAGGACTCAACATACAACTAAAACAATACTTCCGGGCCGTCTGGCCCCAAGGGTTCAAAAATTCCCACACCATCTTTGGGGAAAGCTTAGCTAAAGACCGAAAAGTTCTACCTCTGGAAAAGGAAACCCTCCTTCAATATGCAGATGACATTCTGATCGCCAGCCCTACTAAGGAGGCCTCTGAACTACCAAGCCAATAAAGGATAGAAGTTGTCCAAGAAAAAGCTCAAATATCACAGACTGCGGTGACCTGCCTGGGCTTCATTCTCACAGAAGGTCGGAGAAGCCCATCCCAGGAAAGGGAAGAAACCATTTTCAGCCTTACCCCTTTCTAAAACTAGAAGACAGCTTAGGGGTTCCTGGGGAGGCCAGGGTTTGCTGCTTCTGGATCCCTAACTACAGTCTACTAGCTG
>NW_020842534.1:0-1083 GCF_003676395.1 Aethalodelphis obliquidens | reverse complement strand
AACTGGTGTGAGGTGATACCTCATTGTAGTTTTGATTTGCATTTCTCTAATAATTAGTGATGTTGAGCAGTTTTTCTTGTGCTTCTTGGCCATCTGTATGTCTTCTTTGGAGAAATGTCTACTTAGGTCTTCTGCCCATTTTTGGATTGGGTTGTTTGTTTCTTTAATATTGAGCTGCATGAGCTGTTTATATAGTTTGGACATTAATCCTTTGTCCATTGATTCATTTGCAAATATTTTCTCCCATTCTGAGGGTTCTCTTTTCGTCTTGTTTATGGTTTCCTCTGTTGTGCAAAAGCTTTGAAGTTTCATTAGGTCCCATTTGTTTATTTTTGTTTTTATTTCCATTACTCTAGGAGGAGAATCAAAAAAGATCTTGCTGTGATTTATGTCAAAGAGTGTTCTTTCTGTGTTTTCCTCACAGATTTCTATAGTGTCTGGTCTTACATTTAGGTCTCGAATCCATTTTGAGTTTATTTTTTAGAGAATGTTCTAATTTCATTCTTTTACATGTAGCTGTCCATTTTTCCCAGCACCACTTATTGAAGAGACCGTCTATTCTCCATTGTATATCCTTGCCTCCTTTGTCATAGATTAGTTGACCGTAGGTGCATGGGTTTATCTCTGGGCTTTCTACCTTGTTCCATTGATCTGTTTCTGTTTTTGTGCCAGTACCATATTGTCCTGATTACTGTAGCTTTGTAGTATATTTGAAAGTCAGGGGTCTGATTCCTCTTGCTCTGTTTTTTTCCCTCAAGACGGCTTTGGCTATTCGGGGTCCTTTGTGTCTCCATACAAATTTTAAGATGATTTGTTTTAGTTCCGTAAAAAATGCCATTGGTAATTTGATAGGGATTGCATTGAATCTGTAGATTGCTTTGGGTAGTATAGTCATTTTCACAATATTGATTCTTCCAATCCAAGAACATGGTATATCTCACCATCTGTTGGTATCATCTTTAATTTCTTTCATGAGTGTCTTATAGTTTTCTGCATACAGGTCTTTTGTCTCCCTAGGTAGGTTTATTCCTAGGTATTTTATTCTTTTTGTTGCAATGGTAAATGGGAGTGTTTGCTTAATTT
>NW_020842533.1:0-1083 GCF_003676395.1 Aethalodelphis obliquidens | reverse complement strand
AACTGGTGTGAGGTGATACCTCATTGTAGTTTTGATTTGCATTTCTCTAATAATTAGTGATGTTGAGCAGTTTTTCTTGTGCTTCTTGGCCATCTGTATGTCTTCTTTGGAGAAATGTCTACTTAGGTCTTCTGCCCATTTTTGGATTGGGTTGTTTGTTTCTTTAATATTGAGCTGCATGAGCTGTTTATATAGTTTGGACATTAATCCTTTGTCCATTGATTCATTTGCAAATATTTTCTCCCATTCTGAGGGTTCTCTTTTCGTCTTGTTTATGGTTTCCTCTGTTGTGCAAAAGCTTTGAAGTTTCATTAGGTCCCATTTGTTTATTTTTGTTTTTATTTCCATTACTCTAGGAGGAGAATCAAAAAAGATCTTGCTGTGATTTATGTCAAAGAGTGTTCTTTCTGTGTTTTCCTCACAGATTTCTATAGTGTCTGGTCTTACATTTAGGTCTCGAATCCATTTTGAGTTTATTTTTTAGAGAATGTTCTAATTTCATTCTTTTACATGTAGCTGTCCATTTTTCCCAGCACCACTTATTGAAGAGACCGTCTATTCTCCATTGTATATCCTTGCCTCCTTTGTCATAGATTAGTTGACCGTAGGTGCATGGGTTTATCTCTGGGCTTTCTACCTTGTTCCATTGATCTGTTTCTGTTTTTGTGCCAGTACCATATTGTCCTGATTACTGTAGCTTTGTAGTATATTTGAAAGTCAGGGGTCTGATTCCTCTTGCTCTGTTTTTTTCCCTCAAGACGGCTTTGGCTATTCGGGGTCCTTTGTGTCTCCATACAAATTTTAAGATGATTTGTTTTAGTTCCGTAAAAAATGCCATTGGTAATTTGATAGGGATTGCATTGAATCTGTAGATTGCTTTGGGTAGTATAGTCATTTTCACAATATTGATTCTTCCAATCCAAGAACATGGTATATCTCACCATCTGTTGGTATCATCTTTAATTTCTTTCATGAGTGTCTTATAGTTTTCTGCATACAGGTCTTTTGTCTCCCTAGGTAGGTTTATTCCTAGGTATTTTATTCTTTTTGTTGCAATGGTAAATGGGAGTGTTTGCTTAATTT
>NW_020842532.1:0-1231 GCF_003676395.1 Aethalodelphis obliquidens | reverse complement strand
CCGTCCCTCCCCTTCCCTCAAGCCCTTCCAGAGACACTGGTGAGCTGTCCCTGGCTGTTCCTAGCAGCTCCCTCCCCATAGCCTCCTGCACTTGCTATTCTCTCTGCCTAGAATGTTCTTTCTCTCCGTATCTACAGGGGCTGCTCTCTCCGGTCTGTCCACATGTCCCCTTCAAATTAGGGTAGCCCTCTTTCCCTTTGATGCTTTATTGTTCCCATAACCTACATCATCTGGTAACATGCTAAAAACTTCCATGCTTTTATTTGTGGGTCCTTCCCTACCCCACCTCTCACTCCCAGATTGCAAGGATCTCTGTATAACTTTTTCACAGCTGTCTATCTCGAGGACCACGTACAGTGCCCGGCTCCAGCAAGCACTCAGATATTCGCTAAAGAAATTAGGAAATGGACCAGGCTACTTAGCTTCAGAAGCTCTTTCATGGAAGTTCCCATCCCCTCTGTACCAGTTCTCAGCTAGTTGACTGAAGACTAGCACCCTGACAATGAGGCAGCTCTAAACTGTGAACGACAAAAATATTTACTGTGTCTCCGAGGGGCACTTGTGTTTGGTATTTAATTTTTTAAATAATTTTTTAAATAAATTTTTAAATTTATTTATTTTTGGCTGCGTTGGGTCTTCGTTGCTGTGCGCAGGCTTTCTCTAGTTGCAGCGAGCGGGGGCTACTCCTCGTTGCGGTGTGCGGGGTTCTCACAGTGGTGGCTTCTCTTGTTGAGGAGCACGGGCTCTAGGTGCATGCACTTCAGTAGTTGTGGCACACGGGCTTCAGTAGCTGTGGCTCGCAGGCTCTAGAGTGCAGGCTCAGTAGTTGTGGTGCACGGGCTTAGTTGTTCCGCGACATGTGGGATCTTCCCGGACCAGGGCTCGAACCCGTGTCCCCTGCATTGGCAGGCGGATTCTTAACCACTGCGCCACCAGGGAAGTCCATGTTTGGTTTTTATTTGTAGTGAAATGCACATAAAATTGTACACTTATGAGTGTAGAGTTTAGAAACGTTCAGGAGATTCACGTTGTGCGGCAGCCAATCTCCAGAACTCTTTTCTTCTGGAAAAACTGGAACTCTCTGCCCTCCAGCAACCGCTACCCCCAGCCCCTGGCACCCACCATTCGACATTCTGTCCGTATGAACTTGACCACTCTAGGTGCCTCATACAAGTGGAATTGACAGCATTTGTCTTTCTGTGACTGGTAGGTTAGCATCATGTCCTCAAGA
>NW_020842531.1:0-1232 GCF_003676395.1 Aethalodelphis obliquidens | reverse complement strand
TTCGCCTTTTACTAAAGATTTCCGTGGAGAGAAACAATTCCGAGTTTTTACTCAATTTTTTGAGGCCTTGTTTTATACAAGGCTAATAAATTTGTGCAAAATAAAGAAATGTGTGTTATTTTGGTGGGTTGTGCTGGTAGCGTTACACGCTACGAAGAATGACAACACTGTTCTGACTTGGCTGCAGGCCGTTTTTGTGATGGTTTGTTAGTGTGACGTACGTGTGATTTCGGAATCCTAGCGAGCGCCTGGAATTAACCTGGTTGGCGGAGCAGTATGTAGTGCAGTGGCGAGCTGTTCTTGCGGTTTTTGACCGTTGCTGGTAAACAACTGCAGTCCTCGGTGAGAGCAAGGTGTTGTGTCATGTTTCTCTGAGGTTGTCTTCGGGAGGCAGGCCGGCTTCGTGTGGAGGCGGCAACTGGTGCTCGCGCAGTGCGCATGGTGTTCTGAGGAGTAGGTATCTTTCCTGGTTTGAGGAAGGCAGCGCCGGGAAGGAAGAGAAAGAGGCGCAAGAGAAGTGACCCCCCCCCCTTTCTTCGCGCGAGCGGCCTCACAAGTTCTAAGGAATTCAAATACTCACAGAGCTTAAAAACGCGCTTTGTTCCTAGAGCTTCGGGTTTATCTTCTTGGAGACCACCAGGCATAATAAAGTTGAACTGCTTCTCGTGCACGGCACGCGGCCTGGCACAGAGCAGTCAGTCGTCCAGTAGACGGTTGTTCGCTGTAGATTATCCGCTTAACCTGGCTTTGGTTAGGTCGTGAATTCAAGTTCAGGCTTGGGCACATGTGTTTGCAAAGGATTGTTCAAAGCAGTACGTGAGCACCTCCGGGAAGACCCACCTCTCTGGGATTGTGGTTCTAACTGCTGCACTTGTGTAACTTGGGTTTTGTAAAAGCTTCAAAAAAATTGAAGTATAGTTGGTCGACGTTTGTATGATAAATATTCAAATATACACTTTCTGATGAGGTAGTTTAGCCTTAAAACTAGAACTGTTAAAAATGAGAAATTCGAGGAATTCCCTGGCAATCCCTGGACCAGTGGTTAGGGCTCCACGCTTCCACGGCAGGGGGCGCGGGTTTGATCCCGGTTGGGGAACTGAAACCCAGCAGGCCACTCGGCGCGGTGGAAAAAAAAAAAAAAAAAAAAAAAAAAAAAAAGGAAAAAAAAAACGGAAAGGCAATGCTCAAGATCATCTGTAGTTTTCCAGTTTCTAATGTGGATGAAGACCGCA
>NW_020842530.1:873-1232 GCF_003676395.1 Aethalodelphis obliquidens | reverse complement strand
GCGGGTTAGTGTTAGCGTACGGGTTAGGATTAGGGGACGAGAGAGGGTCAGGCTTCAGAGAAGGGTCAGGTTTAGGGTTCAGGCTAGGTTAGGGTTAGGGGACGGGGAAGGTTTAGGGTCCAGGTGAGGGTACGACAACGCTTTAAGGGGAGCGTTCGTGTGAGGCCGCTGGTTAGTTTTAGCGTTTGGGTTAGAATTATGGGACGGTTGAGTGTCTGGCTTCGGGGTAGAGTTAGGGTTATGGTTCGGGCTAGGGTTAGGGTTGGGGACGGGAACGGTTTAGGGTCCAGGTGAGTGTATGACTACGCTTTTTGAGGAGCGTACGTGTGAGGGCGCGGGTTAGTGTTAGCGTACGGGTT
>NW_020842530.1:459-773 GCF_003676395.1 Aethalodelphis obliquidens | reverse complement strand
GGTCAGGCTTCGGGGAATGGTTAGGGTTAGGTTTCGGGCTAGGGTTAGGGTTGGGGACGGGGACAGTTTAGGATCCAGGTGAGTGTACGACTACGCTTTTGGGGGAGCGTGCGTGTGAGGGCGCGGGTTAGTGTTAGCGTACGGGTTAGGATTAGTGGACGGGAGAGGGTCAGGCTTCAGAGAAGGGTCAGTTTTAGGGTTCAGGCTACGTTAGGGTTAGGGGACGGGGAAGGTTTAGGGTCCAGGTGAGGGTACGACAACGCTTTAAGGGGAGCGTTCGTGTGAGGCCGCTGGTTAGTTTTAGCGTTTGGGTT
>NW_020842530.1:0-359 GCF_003676395.1 Aethalodelphis obliquidens | reverse complement strand
GCGGGTTAGTGTTAGCGTACGGGTTAGGATTAGGGGACGAGAGAGGGTCAGGCTTCAGAGAAGGGTCAGGTTTAGGGTTCAGGCTAGGTTAGGGTTAGGGGACGGGGAAGGTTTAGGGTCCAGGTGAGGGTACGACAACGCTTTAAGGGGAGCGTTCGTGTGAGGCCGCTGGTTAGTTTTAGCGTTTGGGTTAGAATTATGGGACGGTTGAGTGTCTGGCTTCGGGGTAGAGTTAGGGTTATGGTTCGGGCTAGGGTTAGGGTTGGGGACGGGAACGGTTTAGGGTCCAGGTGAGTGTATGACTACGCTTTTTGAGGAGCGTACGTGTGAGGGCGCGGGTTAGTGTTAGCGTACGGGTT
>NW_020842529.1:0-1232 GCF_003676395.1 Aethalodelphis obliquidens | reverse complement strand
AATTTCGTTCCTCTTTATGGCTGAGTAATATTCCATTGTATATATGTACCACATCTTCTTTATCCATTCGTCTGTCAATGGGCATTTAGGTTGCTTCCATGACCTGGCTTTTGTAAACAGTGCTGCAATGAACATTGGGGTGCATGTGTATTTTTGAATTATGGTTTTCTTTGGGTATATGCCCAGTAGTAAGATTGCTGGGTCGTATGGTAGTTCTACTTTTAGATTTTAAGGAACCTCCATACTGTTCTCGATGGTGGCTGTATCAATTTATATTCCCACCAGCAGTACAAGAGGGTTCCCTTTTCTCCACACCCTGTCCAGAACTTGTTGTTGTAGGTTTTCTGATAATGCCCATTCCAACCAGTGTGAGGTGATACCTCATTGTAGTTTTGATTTGCATTTCTCTAATAATTAGTGATATTGAGCAGCTTTTCATGTGCTTCTTGGCCATCAGCATGTCTTCTTTTTAGAAATGACTATTTAGGTCTTCTGCCCATTTTTGGTTTGGGTTGCTTGTTTTTTTAATATTGAGCTACATGAGCTGTTTATATATCTTTTAGATTAATCCTTTGTCCGTTGATTCGTTTGCAAATTTTTTCTCCCATTCTGAGGGTTGTCTTTTCATCTTGTTTATAGTTTCCTTTGCTGTGTAAAAGCTTTTAAGTTTCATTAGGTCCCATTTGTTTATTTTTCTTTTTATTTCCATTACTCTAGGCGGTGAGTCAAAAAAGATCTTGCTGTTGTTGATGTCAAAGAGTGTTCTTCCTATGTTTTCTTCTAAGAGTTTTATATTGTCTGGTCTTACATTTAGGTCTTTAATCCATTTTGAGTTTACTTTTGTGTATGGTGTTAGGGAGTGTTCTAATTTCATTCTTTTACATGTAGCTGTCCAGTTTTCCCAGCACCACTTATTGAAGAGACTGTCTTCTCCAATGTATATCCTTGCCTCCTTCGTCATAGATTGGTTGACCATAGATGCATGAGTTTATCTCTGGGCTTTCTATCCTGTTCCATTGATCTATATTTCTGTTTTAGTGCCACTACCATACTGTCTTGATTACTGTAGCTTTGTAGTATAGTCTGAAGTAAGGGAGCCCGATTCCTCCAGCACCATTTTTCTTTCTCAAGATTGCTTTGGCTATTCAGGGTTCTGTGTTTCTACACAAATCGTGAAATTTTTTGTTCTAGTTTTGTGAAAAATGCCATTGGTAGTTTCATAGGGATTGCAC
>NW_020842528.1:0-1232 GCF_003676395.1 Aethalodelphis obliquidens | reverse complement strand
CGAGGCCCAGCCTGGGAGGAGGTGGACACTGATGGCCTCGCCCCAAAGTTATTGGCTCAGGCCAACTTCCTCCTCTTAAATCCCAAGGTAATGAATCGCGACCTGGAGGAGAATGACTTGGTCGATGGCCCAGTGGTTTTTTGTCCAGCCAAGCCCTGGGCAGGTGATGAGGGGGCCCTAAGAGCAAGGCTGCACCTTGCTGTGCCCACTGCGGAGCTGAGGCTGATAGGAGTAGACGCCGGAACCGACACACCCCTAAAGTCAGCCTTGGCTGGGCATGGGCTGCGCCCTCCGCTCAAGTAGGGGGGCCCGGCCTGGGTGCGCCCCCAGGGATGTGATGTAAGATGGGGGCAGTAGTGCCTCCAAACCTAGGCTGCTTCTTAGGGCTGGGTCCCATGGTCACCGTGGGGTGGCTCTGGTGAGGCGGGCCCCAGGATTTCAGGCCCATGCTGCCCCCATTGCTGTGTGTGGTGCTCGGGGGCCCCCTCTTTCTTGCCGTAACTCTGAGAGCTGCAAACATGCAGCTCAGATCTGCGGGGCCGCCCAAAGCTGGGGGGCTTGGAGCAGACGCAAAGGCTGGAGCTTTCCGTTTCCTGGGGAAGAGCTGGGGAGAGCTGCCCAGGTACCCGATGGCATAGGTCTCATCCCGCAGCGCACTGTTGATGCGCCGGAACGCTGCTTCCTTCTACAAGTCTAAGTCTTCGGCGGTGACCCGGAAACCCGGCTCAGGGGCTGGGGGCAGCCTCAGAGGCTCACGTCGCCTGTGGGGCAGCAGAGGAATCCTGCGTTTTCGGGGCCTGGGACTGTCAGATGTGCAGGAGCCCATCCTCCAGGGCCCTTTCTGCCCTCTTGCTGCCTCTGCATTTTTGTCAGGCTGGCTTTTCCTCTGGTAAACTTCCGGAGCTGCAGATGGCGATGGAGGGCCCTCCTCGCCCCCTGTCTTCGCAGACTTCTGGGGCAGCCCTTGCGGTATGGCGGGACCCCTCCTTCTTTCCACTGGCAGGAAACCTCGGGTGGAGCTATATGAGCTCGTGTTGGCGTTTCTTTGGGGGCAGGAGCTCATACAAGTGGTCTGCTGTTTCCTGGCGGATCTGTCCTCTGCCCACTTGGCGTGGAGGTCTCTTTGCAGAGGTCCAGGCCTGGGCACGAAGAAAGAGCCCCCCAGGGGCCTAAATGCAGATCGTACGCCCCCGGTGTCATCGGGGCCGCTTCTCTGGTCTTCGTTCCTCCCT
>NW_020842527.1:0-1232 GCF_003676395.1 Aethalodelphis obliquidens | reverse complement strand
CTTCCACAAACTTCCCTTTGTAACACCTGCCCATGATGATTCCTGCTGTTGAGGCAGTCCTGGGCAGCTCTGGCCCACAGTGACATTTGCCTGTCAAGGTACACTGCCAGCCATGTGTCTTGGAGGCAGACCCTACTCCCAGGAGGAGGCTGATAAGCTGAGGAAGCATGGGAAGGGCATGGTGTGTGCCAAGCGCTCACACGCACAGATACCACCATATGGAAGCAGGTCTTGCTCTTCCTATGAGAGGTAGTGGCAAGGTGAAGAGAAGCTCCTTACGTGTTCAGTGTAACAACACCTTGCACATGGTGGAGGTGAGATTCAAACCCTGGTCCTTACCTTTGCAACATGGCAACTGCTCTGACCGTGCTAGTGGCTAGAAGAAGCATAAAGCGTGGATCCCGTCTTTCCAGAACTTAAAACTCACTGACCCGTTGGGAAGGCAAAGGCAGTACCTTCAAACAGTCACACATTCACACGTGTTTATACAGGGGTACACGTTCATATCAAAGACACACACGGGGTTATTATTCAGAGTAAATACTCCTCGTGTGAAGACTTCCACTGACCATGGAGAACAGAAGATGGAGCAGCGTCCCAGAGGCCCCCGCTGGGCAGGCGTCGTCCTCCCAGCTTCTCCAAACAAAGAAATTCCCTAGAAGGTAGTATAGTGCAAGAAAAAGAACACACACACATATCCTGGAGCCTGGCAGGGCTGGGTTAAATCCTCTCTTCCCTGCTTTTTCCTTAAGTAACCTTAGCGAACGGAAACTTTCAAAGCTGTAAAATGAAAATAGCTCCGACTTCAAAGCCTGAATTACACACTCGAGCAGAGATTCTGACAGTCAGGGGAGGACTGCCCCTCCCTCATCCTCTCGGGACAAGACCCTTTGAACCGGGAGGGCATCTCTCAGCCACCCAGATGATGGCACACACCCTGCCGTGCCCCAGGGGATGCCCAGCTGGCGATGGATTTCAGCAGAGAGCCTCTAGCTCCAGCCACCAGGAGTCCTTTGTCCGGAACCCTGTCTGTTGATGCGGCCGGCCCCAGAGGGTCAGCTCGGCCTTCCCCTGCATATGTGTGCACGGGCCCTGGTCTGGTGTTCATTCACAGATGCCTGGCACAGAAGATACAGTGAGCTTAGCCTAGGCCCAAGTTCTGCTGAAACCTCCTTGGACCCATTTGTCCCTTCTGCATTTGTTTGTGTGTGTGTGTGTGTGTGTGTGTGTGT
>NW_020842526.1:0-1232 GCF_003676395.1 Aethalodelphis obliquidens | reverse complement strand
AACCTTGAACAGTTTTTAAAGAGATTTTAGAAGAAAGGAGCCCTCCAAGGGGTTGTATAACTATATAATTGTACCCTTTCTAAAAGGCTATTTACAGATACATAATGTTTCACCTCCATTCTTTAAAGTAAAATATAGGATAAAAAAAATAGTTTGGGGATAATATTTGTTTGGGACAGCAGGCACTGCTAAGCAGTACCACTCTCTCCTTATTCCTTACTATCAGAGCCCTGGTTTAGGAGACCCCATTATCCTTAAGGCTAAGGTGGCCAGTTTAAAATCCGAGCTGATGAGATCTAAGTGCAAGTCTGTTGACCATCTGTGGTAAAATATTTGCTCTCTGAGTTACACACTGCCTTTTTTTTCTTACTTAATTTCTTTTTTTTTCCTTTTCTTTCTTCCTGCCCAAATTGTTGGAACACTATTGGAGATTCTGGGGTCACTTTGAAGCTATGTGGACATGCTACAGATGTGGAAGCTGGAAGAGCGAAGCAACCCAGTCCCCTGGTGATGCCCTTCAGCAGCTGGACTAACGCTAGAGAGTCTATCTCCAAACTTCCTGCTACCTGTGGAAAGTAAGGTAAATCACTCATTCACTTTCTGTTACCTACTAACTGATCCAGAACTCTAACCTCAGGGTTCTAGAACCCTTCTCAGTATCCCATAGTCATACTCATGTTCCGGACTCCTGATCATCAGACTTGCTTATAGCAGATGCATGGGGAGGGCGGGCTCTTCTGGAAGCCCTCATACTTCCTCCCCTACCCCCACCACACACAAATAATGATCTTTATGTCCACTCATCCTTCTATCTACACTCAGAGGCCAGGGCCCCCAGGAAGGCTTCACTGACAACCCTTTACTCCTCTCTACATGCAGAAAGGGTAGAGGTGTGGGCTCTGGAATCAGACTTCCTAGACTTGAATTCTTAATCTGTTACTTAGCAGTTTAGGACGTGGGCAAAGTAGTTACCTTCTCTGGACACCCCTGTAAAAGAGGAACACTAAGTAGCACCTATGTACCTTACTGAAAGGATTAAATGAGCACATGCAGGTAAAGTTCTTATAATTTTTTCTTGGGTCAATCAATTCTAGCTGCTATTGTTACCTTTGACTAATTTAGGGCAGAGTCCCTTTGCCCTCCTTTGGTTCTCTGGGCCCGTCTCATTCACAACACACACAACCACATACTGCAGAGTTTTGAAAGGTGGTTCTCAAAATGTGGTCCCTGGG
>NW_020842525.1:427-1233 GCF_003676395.1 Aethalodelphis obliquidens | reverse complement strand
GGAATGGAAACTTGGCTACACAGGAACTGAATTACAAAACAGAACAGTGTCTCAAATATAGAAAATCAACTTATGCTTGCTTAAGGGGAAAGGTTAGTTGGGTTGCTGCATAAAACCAGAGATTGAAATGAGCACAGATAAAGTTCCTTAAGCCAAATATGTATTACACAGGAGCAACTCCTCTCTCAAAGAAATGGACTCAACACCCCATATTAAACGCCTAAGAATGTACCTGACTAGTAAGTATCTTAAAACCTATGGATTGCTATGTCTCCGAAAGAGAATCAAGCGTGTGTACAGGGGCATAAACGCAGCAGTGATAGGATTGGAGAGGTTCGGTGAGCAAATGTAGACCCTTTGAAGTCATATTGCATGGTACCCATTCCAAGGGTCTCAACTCTCCAGGTTTAGGGATTCTTCCTTCAGCTAAATCATGCATGTGGAACCCAGAGTATGATCTGCCGTGTGAATGGGAGACGTATTCAAATATGTCTCAGTTTTCATCCCCTGGTACTCGGGTGCAACATTCTAGACGCTTTACTAACACTCTCCCCACTTGGAGAGTCAGTGCCTTTAATCTCCTGTTTGGCCTAGTTTGCAATTTCTGCCGAAGATGAACAGGAATAGGGAGAACAAATAAGAGACTAGCTGGAGGTGTCTGGACGGGCAAATTTAACTCTCATTTCCCACCCGGAAGAGGAAATAACCAAAGGCTCAGTGTGCCATGCCAGAACCAGATTAGGGCCTGAAGCTATCCTGCGGTGTTGCGGCCAGCTCACAAGAAAGCGAGTTGAAGAAAGGAGCTC
>NW_020842525.1:0-327 GCF_003676395.1 Aethalodelphis obliquidens | reverse complement strand
CCATGGAGAACTGGGAGCCTTGTTATGCTGATGGGCGGGTTTCAAGTTGCCAACAGCCACTCGGGAGAAGTGTATGGTGTTTCCTGAAACATCTAAAAAACAAAGCAACAGAGCCTAGGGCACTTCCACTTATGGTCCTATAGCTTAGGGAAATTAAAATCAAAAAGACACAGCCACCCCAAAATTTGGGACGGCTCTGTTTACAGGAACCTCTTCTGCAGCAGATGTTAAATATGCCAGAGAGCAAATAATGCATAAAGAAGTTGCGGTACTTACGTATAACAGAATACCTCTCAGCAATGAAAACTATGTCACCAGGCCCGTACC
>NW_020842524.1:0-1233 GCF_003676395.1 Aethalodelphis obliquidens | reverse complement strand
GCAGATTATCCCAGTATATGATTTTACCTAGAAGATAAATTCTAGAGAATATGGCTTTTTAAATCAAATAATACATTCATGACAGTATCCATTAACTAAGATAATGATGCCACAAATGGAATCACCTTCAGTTATAACTTACTGGTCAGGACAAAAAATTCCAAGATGAAAAAAAATCAAACGTTCACTTGGTAAGTATGATTATGGATATAATATTTTATTGTTATTAACACAAATCGAGAAGGATTATCTAGTTCACCTATCACATGATAGCATGCATGAGGTTCTTTCCTGACTTAATTTTTCTTTGCCAACCACACCATCAAGCATGGCCTTTAGTAAAAATTAAAAGCATGAAAAGTGAAACAATAATCTCCATCATCTCAGTGCTTTACATGCAGGGAAAAGGTACTGTGTTTCCCCTGTATAATACACTTAATACACTGGATTACAGGATAAAGGATCAAAATGTCACACTGGAAGAACAAATGCCTGTTTTCCTCTCTTGCTGCCAACACATGCCCAGTCTTGGTCACCAGTTCGTCCACAACAAATGTCCTGTCACAACTTACCATTTCTGCCACTCAAATCTTTTTAATGTTAAAAAAAATTAAATATGAGGTCTGTTAACAGGAAATGAACAGAATGAACAATTAGAACTCCTCTGCTACCATCACAGGTAACTAGAAATTAAACCAAGTATATAATGCAGCTAATGACGTATAGGTTCTGGTGGTAAAACAGGCAATTTTCACTTATTATCACATTAAAACAAGAAAAGAAACAGGGAAAAGTAAATCTAATTAAAAGATCCAGAGAGATCAGATTATATGATTATGTTTAGAAAAGTCTGCATGGGGAAAAAAGATCACTGCCAAATGGTCACTGAGCCAATGACTGACCAGAGGAGATACACCCCCAATAACAAAACTCTACTGCTATTCCTCTAAAATTCCTTCTATTCTACCTTTCCGCTTTCATCTCCTAATCTTCACATTCATACTGCTAAGTTTTCAGAAATATACTGAGGTGGGCCCATAAAGAGCTGCTTAGAGTTCTCCTGGTCAGTAAGCCATGCTTCTCTCACTCTAATGGAAATTTAAAATGAGCATCGAATCTCAAGCAGGCAAAGACTGACTTCAAGACAGCAGCTGGGTAGCTGGGGTATACAGGACAACTCACCTGTCTCTGTGTTTCTTTGGAATTTTGTATAGAATGTAGTACATATATTAT
>NW_020842523.1:0-1234 GCF_003676395.1 Aethalodelphis obliquidens | reverse complement strand
TTGCAAATGAAGCAACCGACAAAGGATTAATCTCCAAAATTTACAAGCAGCTCATGCAGCTCAATAACAAGAAAACAAAAAACCCAATCCAAAAATGGGCAGAAGACCTAAATAGACATTTCTCCAAAGAAGATATACAGACTGCCAACAAACACATGAAAGAATGCTCAGCATCATTAATCATTAGAGAAATGCAAATCAAAACTACAATAAGATATCATCTCACACCAGTCAGAATGGCCACCATCAAAAAATCTAGAAACAATAAATGCTGGAGAGGGTGTGGAGAAAAGGGAACACTCTTGCACTGCTGGTGGGAATGTGAATTGGTTCAGCCACTATGGAGAACAGTATGGATGTTCCTTAGAAAACTACAAATAGAACTACCATATGACCCAGCAATTCCAATACTGGGCATATACCCTGAGAAAACCGAAATTCAAAAAGAGTCATGTACCAAAATGTTCATTGCAGCTCTATTTACAATAGCCCGGAGATGGAAACAACCTAAGTGCCCATCATCGGATGAATGGATAAAGAAGATGTGGCACATATATACAATGGAATATTACTCAGCCATAAAAAGAAATGAAATTGAGCTATTTGTAATGAGGTGGATAGACCTAGAGTCTGTCATACAGAGTGAAGTAAGTCAGAAAGAAAAAGACAAATACCGTATGCTAACACATATATATGGAATTTAAGAAAAAAATGTCATGAAGAACCTAGGGGTAAAGCAGGAATAAAGACGCAGACCTCCTAGAGAACGGACTTGAGGTTATGGGGAGGGGGAAGGGTGAGCTGTGACAGGGCGAGAGAGAGGCATGGGCATATATACACTAACAAACGTCGTAAGGTAGATAGCTAGTGGGAAGCAGCCGCATGGCACAGGGATATTGGCTCAGTGCTTTGTGACAGCCTGGAGGGGTGGGATACGGAGGGTGGGAGGGAGGGAGACGCAAGAGGGAAGACATATGGGAACATATGTTTATGTATGACTGATTCACTTTGTTTTGGAGCAGAAACTAACACACCATTGTAAAGCAATTGTACCCCAATAAAGATGTTAAAATAAATAAATATAAAAATAAAATAAAATAAAATAAAATAAAAGTACTCTAGATGGGATCAATAGCAGAGTAACTGAGGCAGAAGAATGGAGAAGTGACCTGGCAGTTAAAAGAGTCGAAATAACTACTGCAGAGCAGAATAAAGAAAAAAGAATGAAAAGAAC
>NW_020842522.1:0-1235 GCF_003676395.1 Aethalodelphis obliquidens | reverse complement strand
GACCTCTGCCTGTCCTGTCTACTGATTATGTTTAGAGCTGACCATGTGTTGTCTATAATAAGAAGATTTAGACCTGACCATGTTCTGTGTACGCTAGGACTATGGGAACCTGGGTAAAGACCCGGCCTGGTCTCAGTACTGGGAAGCTCCATGCCTGCATCTGAAGGTCAGTGCTTAGATGTCTGGGGTCTGGAGCTGAGGTGGGCTTGTCTAAGTAACAGCCTCTCTTCTGAGTGTGGTTACCTGGTCCTCCCAACGGTCAGTGGTATGGTCGGGGCCTTAGTCTATATCCCTGCAAGTTTCACCTTCCCTGGGGCTCGTGGAGAATCATTAGGAGGGCTACCTGCCGATTACTCCAATTCACCAGCACGTGCATGGTGCATAAGGAGGCAGGTTTAGCTGGTGAATTGATTGCAGGGCAGATCGGGTAAAAGGCCAATGGGTAACAGCTGAGGCTGTTGCTGAGCTCTCCTTCCGGTCTCCCGTCCCTACTCAGCAGCGTCCAGAGCTGCCCCTAAGCTTTCAGCCCTGCTGTCCTGTGAGTTTTCTCAACAAGTATGTGAGACAAGAAAGGACTGAGCCTGCGAGAACCAAGGAAGTGCATTCAACTCTAGCATGAAAGCTTTAAAAACAGGTAAAATCAACAGAACCAAAGGGAAAAGAGGAGGGCTTCTCTGGGACAAGTGTGGACAGAGGAGACCCACCTGCCACTTTTTCCCATCCCAGGGACCCAGCTTGTTTCCACATTAGGGGAGCCACCAGCAGACCATGGTGTCCTGACCAAGGGGACGTGTGACCTCCAGGTGCAGGGTCTGGGGAGGTGGAGTCACCCTGGAGACTGTGCACCTGTGACCCCAAGGGGGGAAGTCTTGGGAGGGCAATTCACTCTGAGACTGTGGACATGTGACTCAGGTGGAGGGGTCTGGGTAGGAGGGGTCACTTTTTGAGAGAGCACGTGTGACTTTAGATGCAGGGTCTGTGTAGGAGGGGTCACCAGTTGAGATAGAATGTGTGACTTTAGGTGCAGGGTCTGGGGAGGTGGGTCACCCTGGTGAGTGTGGATGTGCGACCCCAGGTATAGGGTGCGGGGACTGTGTGGGTCTCACCACATCTGCATGGGTCAGGATCACATGTACGGGGAGACCGCATATATGCTCTTTGACTGCAGTGTGTATTTTCCCCTTTGAGATTTCCAACCTCTGCATTAAGGGTGTTGCCCTGATTAACCTGTGGTT
>NW_020842521.1:0-1235 GCF_003676395.1 Aethalodelphis obliquidens | reverse complement strand
ACCTTCCTCCCCACAGATACACCAGAAATACATCTATGCGTGGAACAACTCCTACGGAGCACCTACTGAACGCTGGCAGAAGACCTCAGACCTCCCAAAAGGCAAGGAACCCCCCACGTACCTGGTTAGGGCAAAAGAAAAAAATAAACAGAGACAAAAGGATAGGGACAGGTCCTGCACCAGCGGGAGGGAGCTGAGAAGGAGGAAAAGTGTCCACACACTAGGAAGCCCCTTTGTGGGCGGAGACTGCGGGTGGCGGAGTGGGGGAGCTTCGGAGCCGCGGAGGAGAGCACAGCAACAGGGGTGCGGAGGGCAAAGCGGAGAGATTCCAGCACAGAGGATCAGGGCCGACCGGCACTCACCAGCCGAGGCTTGTCTGCTCGCCTGACGGGGTGGGCGGGGCTGGGAGCTGAGGCTCCGGCTTCTTCACAGGTCAGACCCCAGGGAGAGAACTGAGGGTGGCAGCGTGAACACAGCCTGCAGGGCGTTAGTGCACCGTGGCTAGCTGGGAGGGAGTCCGGGGAAAAGTTGGACCTGCCGAAGAGGCAAGAGACTTTTTCTTCCCTTTTTGTTTCCTGGTGCATGAGGAAAGGGGATTAAGAACGCTGCTTAAGAGAGTTCCAGAGACGGGCGCAAGCCGCGGCTAAAAGTGCAGAGCCCAGAGACAGACATGAGACGCTAAGGCCGCTGCTGCCGCCACCAAGAAGCCTGTGTGAGAACAGAAGTCACTATCCACACCCCCTTCTGGGGAGCCTGTGCAGCCCGCCACTGCCAGGGTCCTGGGATCCAGGGACAACTCCCCCAGGAGAACGCACAGCGCACCTCAGGCTAGCAACGTCATGCTGGCCTGTGCTGCCGCAGGCCTGCCCCGCACTCCGTGACCCTCCCTACACCCCCGGCCTGAGTGAGCCAGAGCCTCCGAATCAGCGGCTCCTTTAACCCCATCCTGTCTGAGCAAAGAACAGACGCCCTCCGGCAACCTACACGCACAGGCGGGGCTAAATCCAAAGCTGAGCACCTGGGAGCTGTGAGAACAGAGAAGAGAAAGGGAAATCGCTCCCAGCAGCCTCACAAGCAGCAGATTAAAGCTCCACAATCAACTTGATGTACCCTGCATCTGTGGAATTACATGAATAGACAACGAATCGGTGTGGATGAAAGGCTCTTGGTGCTGCAGCCAGGAGTTACTGCTGTGCCTCTGAGGTGGGAGAGCCAACTTCAGGACACTGGTCCAC
>NW_020842520.1:0-1236 GCF_003676395.1 Aethalodelphis obliquidens | reverse complement strand
GAAACACACAGAAGATAAGCAAAATGAGAAGACAGAGAAACACACAGCAGATGAAGGAGCAAGGTAAAAACTCACCAGACCAAACAAATGAAGAGGAAATAGGCAGTCTACCTGAAAAAGAATTCAGAGTAATAATGGTAAATATGATCCAAAATTTTGGAAATATAATGGAGAAAAAACAAGAAACATTTCACAAGGAACTAGAAGAACTAAAGAGCAAACAAACAATGATGAACAACAAAATAAATGAAATTAAAAATTCTCTAGAAAGAATCAGTAGCAGAATAACTGAGGTAGAAGAATGGATAAGTGACCTGGAAGATAAAATAGTGGAAATAACTACCAGAGAGCAGAATAAAGAAAAAAGAATAAAAGAATTGAGGACAGTCTCAGAAACCTCTGGGACAACATTAAATGCACCAACATTCAAATTATAGGGGTCCCAGAAGAAGAAGACAAAAAGGGAAGGACTGAGAAAATATTTGAAGAGATTATATTGAAAACTCCCCTAATACGGGAAAGGAAATAGTCTGTCAAGTCCAGGAAGCACAGAGAGTCCCATACAGAGTAAATCCAAAGAGAAACATGCCAATTCACATATTAATCAAACTATCAAAAATTAAATACAAAGAAAAAATATTAAAAGCAGCAAGGGAAAAACAAAAAATACCATACAAGGGAATCCCCATAAGGTTAACAGCTGATCTTTCAGCAGAAACTCTGCAAGCCAGAAGGGAGTGGCAGGACAAAATTAAAGGGATAAAAGGGGAAAACCTACAACCAATATTACTCTACCCAGCAAGGATCTCACTCAGATTCAATGGAGAAATTAAAACCTATACAGACAAGCAAAAGTTAAGAGAATTCAGCACCACGAAACCAGCTTTACAACAAATGCTAAAGGAACCTCTCTAGGCAGGAAACACAAGAGAAGGAAAAGACCTACAATAACGAACCCAAAACAATTTAGAAAATGGGAATAGGAACATACTTATTGATAACTACCTTAAATGTAAATGGATTAAATGCTCCAACCAAAAGACATAGACTGGTTGAATGGATACAAAAACAAGACCCAGATATATGCTGTCTACAAGAGACCCACTTCAGACCAAGGGACACATACAGACTGAAAGTGAGGGGATGGAAAAAGATATTCCATGGAAATCAAAAGAAAGTTGGAGGGCTTCCCTGGTGGTGCGGTGGTTGAGAGTCTGCCTGCCGATGCAGGGGACA
>NW_020842519.1:0-1236 GCF_003676395.1 Aethalodelphis obliquidens | reverse complement strand
GAAACACACAGAAGATAAGCAAAATGAGAAGACAGAGAAACACACAGCAGATGAAGGAGCAAGGTAAAAACTCACCAGACCAAACAAATGAAGAGGAAATAGGCAGTCTACCTGAAAAAGAATTCAGAGTAATAATGGTAAATATGATCCAAAATTTTGGAAATATAATGGAGAAAAAACAAGAAACATTTCACAAGGAACTAGAAGAACTAAAGAGCAAACAAACAATGATGAACAACAAAATAAATGAAATTAAAAATTCTCTAGAAAGAATCAGTAGCAGAATAACTGAGGTAGAAGAATGGATAAGTGACCTGGAAGATAAAATAGTGGAAATAACTACCAGAGAGCAGAATAAAGAAAAAAGAATAAAAGAATTGAGGACAGTCTCAGAAACCTCTGGGACAACATTAAATGCACCAACATTCAAATTATAGGGGTCCCAGAAGAAGAAGACAAAAAGGGAAGGACTGAGAAAATATTTGAAGAGATTATATTGAAAACTCCCCTAATACGGGAAAGGAAATAGTCTGTCAAGTCCAGGAAGCACAGAGAGTCCCATACAGAGTAAATCCAAAGAGAAACATGCCAATTCACATATTAATCAAACTATCAAAAATTAAATACAAAGAAAAAATATTAAAAGCAGCAAGGGAAAAACAAAAAATACCATACAAGGGAATCCCCATAAGGTTAACAGCTGATCTTTCAGCAGAAACTCTGCAAGCCAGAAGGGAGTGGCAGGACAAAATTAAAGGGATAAAAGGGGAAAACCTACAACCAATATTACTCTACCCAGCAAGGATCTCACTCAGATTCAATGGAGAAATTAAAACCTATACAGACAAGCAAAAGTTAAGAGAATTCAGCACCACGAAACCAGCTTTACAACAAATGCTAAAGGAACCTCTCTAGGCAGGAAACACAAGAGAAGGAAAAGACCTACAATAACGAACCCAAAACAATTTAGAAAATGGGAATAGGAACATACTTATTGATAACTACCTTAAATGTAAATGGATTAAATGCTCCAACCAAAAGACATAGACTGGTTGAATGGATACAAAAACAAGACCCAGATATATGCTGTCTACAAGAGACCCACTTCAGACCAAGGGACACATACAGACTGAAAGTGAGGGGATGGAAAAAGATATTCCATGGAAATCAAAAGAAAGTTGGAGGGCTTCCCTGGTGGTGCGGTGGTTGAGAGTCTGCCTGCCGATGCAGGGGACA
>NW_020842518.1:0-1237 GCF_003676395.1 Aethalodelphis obliquidens | reverse complement strand
GTACTCATTGGAGTACAATACCCAAGGCAGTTGTAAGCTTCCAGGCACTCCTATTCTCTACATGTATTCAAAATGGCTTTATTTGTAAATGGGAGTCCTCTGAATAGAGCCCCTGGAGCAGCAATTTGAAGCAAATAACACATAGTTGAGGAACACATAGTTCTCTAGCAAGCACAGAGGTAGTTATTACCAGATGGGAAGGAAAAAAAAAAAAAGAAGACGGCATATTTGAAAACTAAACCTATGAAAAAAGCTTAAAAGTCTTTGCCATACCAGTGAAAAGTTTAAGCCATCTGAAAAGAAAACACATGTGTAAACAGCTATTCCTTTACAAACTAGTGAGTTTTGTATTATTGTGTATTTTGTATTATTGTCTCATAGCTAAAATTTTAAAATGAAAGCATTTCATTTTAAACAAGATCTCTGTTTGCCTCTCTCTATATGCTTATATATATATCTATATATGTGTTATAAACGTGTAATATTTTTGTACCTCCAGATGGTATTGCCAAAATTACTTTGTAAAGAGCTCTATTTAATTGGTTTATAAAGAAACATTATAAAAATCAAGTATACTCTGAGAAATAGAGAAACTAACCCAAATGTTTTTCAAGTTCATGTGATCTATGATAATTTTCAATGAATAAAGCTTGTTTATTGATTTAATTTAAAAAGCCATGTTTTGAGATCTACAATTATTGAATATAATGTAGACATTCAACTTTTAATTTACTTAGGTTTACTAAAAGTCAAATAAGCTCATGTTATTTAAGCATGTGTTAAGAACAAATAAACAGATATAAGACAAAAGTTTATAAGTAAAGTTTTCACCAGTAACTATGCTTTATAAAAGGTCTACTTAAAAATGGTTTCCAAAATCATTTTGATAATTTGAAACAAAGTTATACTGCAATAAGTTAAATGGTGGATATTCATCAGATATCTAGATCATTTCCAAATAAGACAAACACTGAAACATTAATTACTGAATATATGTTTATCCACTTTTGGCTTCCTTTTACAGAGAAACTAAAGATATTTGTGTTTATTAGTAAACACGTCTTGTGCCACATTGAAAAATTTAGTATGAGGAGGAATATATTTCTAGAATATATTAGATATGTTTAAAAATGTGTCAATCACAGAATGCTAGTGTAACTGAGAGCCCACAGTTGCTTACTTCTTAGTTGCCACTAGGAATTAAGTATTCTAAGGGTTAAGAATTATAATTAACATA
>NW_020842517.1:0-1237 GCF_003676395.1 Aethalodelphis obliquidens | reverse complement strand
GTACTCATTGGAGTACAATACCCAAGGCAGTTGTAAGCTTCCAGGCACTCCTATTCTCTACATGTATTCAAAATGGCTTTATTTGTAAATGGGAGTCCTCTGAATAGAGCCCCTGGAGCAGCAATTTGAAGCAAATAACACATAGTTGAGGAACACATAGTTCTCTAGCAAGCACAGAGGTAGTTATTACCAGATGGGAAGGAAAAAAAAAAAAAGAAGACGGCATATTTGAAAACTAAACCTATGAAAAAAGCTTAAAAGTCTTTGCCATACCAGTGAAAAGTTTAAGCCATCTGAAAAGAAAACACATGTGTAAACAGCTATTCCTTTACAAACTAGTGAGTTTTGTATTATTGTGTATTTTGTATTATTGTCTCATAGCTAAAATTTTAAAATGAAAGCATTTCATTTTAAACAAGATCTCTGTTTGCCTCTCTCTATATGCTTATATATATATCTATATATGTGTTATAAACGTGTAATATTTTTGTACCTCCAGATGGTATTGCCAAAATTACTTTGTAAAGAGCTCTATTTAATTGGTTTATAAAGAAACATTATAAAAATCAAGTATACTCTGAGAAATAGAGAAACTAACCCAAATGTTTTTCAAGTTCATGTGATCTATGATAATTTTCAATGAATAAAGCTTGTTTATTGATTTAATTTAAAAAGCCATGTTTTGAGATCTACAATTATTGAATATAATGTAGACATTCAACTTTTAATTTACTTAGGTTTACTAAAAGTCAAATAAGCTCATGTTATTTAAGCATGTGTTAAGAACAAATAAACAGATATAAGACAAAAGTTTATAAGTAAAGTTTTCACCAGTAACTATGCTTTATAAAAGGTCTACTTAAAAATGGTTTCCAAAATCATTTTGATAATTTGAAACAAAGTTATACTGCAATAAGTTAAATGGTGGATATTCATCAGATATCTAGATCATTTCCAAATAAGACAAACACTGAAACATTAATTACTGAATATATGTTTATCCACTTTTGGCTTCCTTTTACAGAGAAACTAAAGATATTTGTGTTTATTAGTAAACACGTCTTGTGCCACATTGAAAAATTTAGTATGAGGAGGAATATATTTCTAGAATATATTAGATATGTTTAAAAATGTGTCAATCACAGAATGCTAGTGTAACTGAGAGCCCACAGTTGCTTACTTCTTAGTTGCCACTAGGAATTAAGTATTCTAAGGGTTAAGAATTATAATTAACATA
>NW_020842516.1:0-1237 GCF_003676395.1 Aethalodelphis obliquidens | reverse complement strand
CTGTGCAAAAGCTTTGAAGTTTCATTAGGTCCCATTTGTTTATTTTTTTTTATTTTTTTTATTTTTTTAACATCTTTATTGGGGTATAATTGCTTTACAATGGTGTGTTAGTTTCTGCTTTATAACAAAGTGAATCAGTCATACATAAACATATGTTCCCATATGTCTTCCCTGTTGCGTCTCCCTCCCTCCCACCCTCCCCATCCCACCCCTCCAGGCTGTCACAAAGCACCGAGCCAATATCCCTGTGCCATGCGGCTGCTTCCCACTAGCTATCTACCTTACTGCGTTTGTTAGTGTGTATATGCCCATGACTCTCTCTCGCCCTGTCACAGCTCATCCTTCCCCCTCCCCATAACCTCAAGTCCATTCTCTAAGAGGTCTGTGTCTTTATTCCTGCTTTACCCCTAGGTTCTTCATGACATTTTTTTCTTAAATTCCATATATATGTGTTAGCATACGGTATTTGTCTTTTTCTTTCTGACTTACTTCACTCTGTATGACAGACTCTAGGTCTATCCACCTCATTACAAATAGCTCAATTTTGTTTCTTTTTATGGCTGAGTAATATTCCATTGTATATATGTGCCACATCTTCTTTATCCATTCATCCGATGACGGGCACTTAGGTTGTTTCCATCTCCGGGCTATTGTAAATAAAGCTGCAATGAACATTTTGGTACATGACTCTTTTTGAATTTTGGTTTCCTCAGGGTATATGCCCAGTAGTGGGATTGCTGGGTCATATGGTAGTTCTATTTGTAGTTTTTTAAGGAACCTCCATACTGTTCTCCATAGTGGCTGAACCAATTCACATTCCCACCAGCAGTGCAAGAGGGTTCCCTTTTCTCCACACCCTCTCCAGCATTTATTGTTTCTAGATTTTTTGATGATGGCCATTCTGACTGGTGTGAGATGATATCTCATTGTAGTTTTGATTTGCATTTCTCTAATGATTAATGATGTTGAGCATTCTTTCATGTGTTTGTTGGCAGTCTGTATATCTTCTTTGGAGAAATGTCTATTTAGGTCTTCTGCCCATTTTTGGATTGGGTTGTTTGTTTTCTTGTTATTGAGCTGCATGAGCTGCTTGTAAATTTTGGAGATTAATCCTTTGTCGGTTGCTTCATTTGCAAATATTTTCTCCCATTCTGAGGGTTGTCTTTTGGTCTTGTTTATGGTTTCCTTTGCTGTGCAAAAGCTTTGAAGTTTCATTAGGTCCCATTTGTTTATTTTT
>NW_020842515.1:0-1238 GCF_003676395.1 Aethalodelphis obliquidens | reverse complement strand
TAGCCCGAACCCTAAACCTAACCCTTCCCCGAAGCCTTACCCTCACCCGTCCCCTAATCCAAACCTGTATGCTAACACTAACCCGTGCCCTCAAACGTACACTCACCCTAAAGCGTTGTCTTACCCTCACCTGGACCCTAAACCGTCCCCATCCCATAACCCTAACCCTAGCCCGAACCCTAACCCTAACCCTTCCCTGAAGCCTTACCCTCAGCCGTCCCCTAATCCTAACCCGTACGCTAACACTAACCCGTGCCCTCACACGTACGCTCACCCTAAACCATTCTCGTTCCCTCACCTGGACCCTAAACCGTCCCCGTCCCTAACCCTAACCCTAGCCCGAACCCTAACCCTAACCCCTCCCCGAAGCCTTACCCTCACTCTTACCCTAATTCTAATCCGTACGCTAACACTAACCCGTGCCCTCAAACGTACGCTCACCCTAAACCGTTGTCGTACCCTCACCTGGACCCTAAAACGTCCCCGTCCCCTAACCCTAACCGTAGCCCGAACCCTAACCCTAACCCTTCCCCAAAGCCTTACCCTCACCCGTCCCCTAATCCTAACCCGTACGCTCTCACTAACCCGTGCCCTCACAAGTACGCTCACCCTAAAGCGTTCTCGTACCCTCACCTGGACCCTAAACCGTCCCCGTCCCCTAACCCTAACCCTAGCCCGAACCCTAACCCTAACCCTTCCCCAAAGCCTTACCCTCACCTCGCCCCCTAATCCTAACCCGTATGCTAACACTAACCCGTGCCCTCACACATACGCTCACCCTAAACCGTTCTCATACCCTCACCTGGACCCTAAACCGTGCCCATCCCCTAACCCTAACCCTAGTCCGAACCCTAACCCTAAACCTTCCCTGAAGCCTTACCCTCACCCGTCCCCTAAACCTAACCCGTACGCTAACACTAACCCGTGCCCTGACAGGTACGCTCACCCTAAACCGTTGTCGTACCCTCACCTGGACCCTAAACCGTGCCCGTCCCCAAACCCTAACCATAGCCTGAACCCTAACCCTAACCCTTCCCCGAAGCCTTACCCTCACCAGTCCCCTAATCCTAACCCGTACGCTAACACTAACCCGTGCCCTCACACGTACGCTCACCTTAACCATTATCGTACCCTCACCTGGACCCTAAACCGTTCCCGTCCCCTAACCGTAACCCTAGCCCAAACCCTAAACCTAACCCTTCCCCGAAACCTTACCCTCACCCGTCCCCGAATCCTAA
>NW_020842514.1:189-1238 GCF_003676395.1 Aethalodelphis obliquidens | reverse complement strand
CTGAGGGTCGGAGTTGGAGTCCCAGTTGAAGTGGTGGTGGGTGTTGTGGGTGGGATCTCTGTAGTGGTCGGAGTTGGAGTCTCTGTTAAGGTTGTGGTGGGGGTCGCAGTTGGAGTCCCAGTTGAAGTGGTGATGGATGTTGTGGCTGGGGTCTCTGTAGTGATCGGAGTTGGAATCTCTGTTGTGGTTGTGATGGGGGTCGCAGTTGGAGTCCCAGTTGAAGTGGTGGTGGGTGTTGTGGTTGGGGTCTCTGTAGTGATCGGAGTTGGAATCTCTGTTGTGGTTGTGATGGGGGTTGGAGTTGGAGTCCCAGTTGAAGTGGTGGTGGGTGTTGTGGTTGCGGTCTCTGTAGTGGGTGGAGTTGGAATCTCTGTTGATGTTGTGCTGGGTGTCGGAGTTGGAGTCCCAGTTGAAGTGGTGGTGGGTGTTGTGGTTGGGGTCTCCATACTGGTTGGGGTTGGAATCTCTGTTGTGGTTGTCGTGGGGGTCGGAGTTGGAGTCCCAGTTGAAGTGGTGGTGGGTGTTGTGGTTGCGGTCTCCGTAGTGGTCGGAGTTGGAATCTCTGTTGTGGTTGTGCTGTGGGTCGTGGTTGGAGTCCCAGTTGAAGTAGTGGTGGGTGCTGTGGTCAGGGTCCCTGTAGTGGTCGGGGTTGGAATCTCTGTTGTGGTTGTGGTGGGAGTTGGAGTTGGAATCCCAGTTGAAGCGGTGGTAGGTGCTGTGGATGGGGTCTCACTAGTGGCTGGACTTGGAATCCCTATTGTGGTTGTGATGGGAGTTGGAGTTGCAGTCCCAGTTGAAGTGGTGGTGGGTGTTGTGGTTAGGGTCTCTGTAGTGCTTGGAGTCTCTGTTGTGGTTGTGCTGAGGGTCGGAGTTGGAGGTCCAGTTGAAGTGGTGGTGGGTGTTGTGTGTGGGATCTCTGTAGTGGTCGGAGTTGGAGTCTCTGTTAAGGTTGTGGTGGGGGTCGCAGTTGGAGTCCCAGTTGAAGTGGTGGTGGGTGTCCCAGTTGGGGTCTCTGTAGTGCTTGGAGTCTCTGTTGTGGTTGTGCTGAG
>NW_020842514.1:0-89 GCF_003676395.1 Aethalodelphis obliquidens | reverse complement strand
GTTGGGGTCTCTGTAGTGCTTGGAGTCTCTGTTGTGGTTGTGCTGAGGGTCGGAGTTGGAGTCCCAGTTGAAGTGGTGGTGGGTGTTGT
>NW_020842513.1:0-1238 GCF_003676395.1 Aethalodelphis obliquidens | reverse complement strand
GACAAGTTCTGGTTTGGACAACAAATTAGATAGGTGGTCATTACCCCTGTGTGTCACTGAAAAGGGGGACATCTATAGTGTCAAGTTTAAGTGGATTCTTCTCTTCCTCACCAATAGTACGTTAAAAATCAACCATAGGTTAGTTTGCTTCATGTTTATGTCAGTATAGCCTTTTGTCCTCTGGAGTTCAAGTTCCTTCTCCTCTTCCTCTCCCTCCTCCCTTCCAACAGTGCCTAATACCTAGTAAGTACAATATGCCTCAAGGTGTTTCTAAGCTCTCAATCACACAATCAATAGAAGCCTATCCAATCTAGACTAGTTGCTCTCTGCACTGAATCGCTTATTACCTTCCTTCTTGGTTTATTGCCTCATTTTGCTGGATTATTTCTATAAATAGCTTAAGATGTAGCACAGGAGGTCAATTTTTCAAATTTCTTTGTGTACAAAATATCTTCTTCAGCCTCCACTTATGACTGATAGTTTGGCTGGATACAAACCCCTAGGGTGAAAATTATGTGTCTGAGAAACTTTGGAGGTATCTTTCTAATTCTTTCCAGGATCCATGGTGCTGAGGACAAGTATGATAAAGTCAGATTTTTACTTTTTTTTTTTTAGGTGACCAGTATTTTTCTCTCTGGAATGGATGTATCCTGTCAGTATTTTATTCTATGTTAATTTATTTTTTCAGTATTTTAAAGTTTCACAATGAAGGGTGCCTAGGTGTGAGTCTATTCTTGTTCATCTCGCTCAAAACATGAGTAACTATTTTCAATCTGAGGCCTGATGTCTACTTTCAGCTGTGGGGAATTTTGTTGCCCTTTGACAGCTTTCCTCCATTTTTTTTCTGGGTCTGGAGTTTCTAATAGTAACATGTTGCATCTCCCAGATGCAGCCTCTCTAACTTATTGCTATTACATTTTCCATTGTGTCTTTCTTTTTTATATAATGAGAAATTTTTTAGATTCCTACTGAATTTATTTCAGCAACCATATTTTCATTTCCAAGAGACCTCTCTTGCTTTCTGACCATTCTCTTTTTAATTAACACCCTAATCTTATTTTATAGTTGCTAGCTCTTTTTAAACCTCTCTCAGGATACTAATTAGGGTTTTTTCTTAAATTATTTTGTTCCCTAAATTGTCCCCGGTCCTACTAGGATATGTTTTCACTCTTTTTCCCCCTCTCATGTTGGAAGCTTTACTCAACTATCAGGCAAATGACAGTTATTTTCTATTTAAG
>NW_020842512.1:0-1238 GCF_003676395.1 Aethalodelphis obliquidens | reverse complement strand
TAGCAGTAGTAGTAGCAGAAGTAGCAGCAGTAGTAGCAGAAGTAGCAGCAGCAGCAGTAGTGGTAATAGTAGTCGTATTTTCCATACACTGGGATAGTAGTAGTAGTAGTAACACCAGGAGCAATAGAAGTAGCAGCAGCAGTAGTAGTAACAGCAGTAGTAGTAGTAGAAGCAGTATTGGTAATAGTAGTAGTATTTGCCATGCACTAGGCTAGTAGTAGTAGTAGCAGTAACAGCAAGAGCAGTAGTAGTAGTAGATTTTCCAGGCACAGGGCTACTACAATTCATAGTAGTAGTAGCAGTAGTAGCAGCAGCAGCAGCAGTTGTAATAGTAGTAGTATTTGCAATGCACTGGACTACTAGTAGTAGCAGTAGTAGCAGAAGCAGGTGTAGTAGTAATGGTAGTAGTATTTGCCATGCACTGGGGTAGTAGTAGTAGTAGCACCAGCGGCAGTAGAAGAAGCAGAAGCAGTAGTAATAACAGCAGTAGTAGTTGTAGAAGCAATATTGGTAATAGTAGTAGTATTTGCCATGCACTAGGCTTGTAGTAGTAGTAGCAGTAGCAGCAAGAGCAGTGGTACTAGTAGATTTACCAGGCACTGGGCTAGTAGAATTGATAGTAGTAGTAGCAGTAGTAGCAACAGCAGCAGCAGTAGTAGTAATAGTAGAATTTGAAATATGCTGGACTACTAGTAGTAGCAGTAGCAGGTGTAGTAGTAATGGTAGTAGTATTTGCCATGCACTGGGCTAGTAGTAGTAGTAGCAGCAGCAGTAGAAGTAGCAGCAGCAGTAGCAATAGTAGCTGCAGTAGTGGTACTACTAGTAGTATTTGCCATGCACTGGGCTTGTAGTAGTATTAGTAGTAACAGCAGAGGCAGTAGAAGTAGCAGAAGCAGCAGTAGTAGTGGCAAAATATTATCCCAGCAGTGGGCCAGTAGTAGTAGTACAAATAGCAGCAATAGCAGTAGTATTAGTAGATTTGTCAAGAGTGGGCTAGAAGTATTGATTGTAGTACTAGCAGTAGTAGCAGTAGCAGCAGTAGTAGTAATAGAAGTAGTATTTACCATGCACTGGACTACTACTAGTAGAAGTAGTTGTATCAGTAGTAGCAGCAACAGCAGCAGTATTAGTGATAGTAGTAGTATTTTCCATGCACTGGGCTAGTAGTAGTAGCAGCAGCAGTAGAAGTACCAACAGCAGCAGTAGTAGTAGCAGTAATAGTGGTAATAGTACTAGTA
>NW_020842511.1:189-1238 GCF_003676395.1 Aethalodelphis obliquidens | reverse complement strand
CTGAGGGTCGGAGTTGGAGTCCCAGTTGAAGTGGTGGTGGGTGTTGTGGGTGGGATCTCTGTAGTGGTCGGAGTTGGAGTCTCTGTTAAGGTTGTGGTGGGGGTCGCAGTTGGAGTCCCAGTTGAAGTGGTGATGGATGTTGTGGCTGGGGTCTCTGTAGTGATCGGAGTTGGAATCTCTGTTGTGGTTGTGATGGGGGTCGCAGTTGGAGTCCCAGTTGAAGTGGTGGTGGGTGTTGTGGTTGGGGTCTCTGTAGTGATCGGAGTTGGAATCTCTGTTGTGGTTGTGATGGGGGTTGGAGTTGGAGTCCCAGTTGAAGTGGTGGTGGGTGTTGTGGTTGCGGTCTCTGTAGTGGGTGGAGTTGGAATCTCTGTTGATGTTGTGCTGGGTGTCGGAGTTGGAGTCCCAGTTGAAGTGGTGGTGGGTGTTGTGGTTGGGGTCTCCATACTGGTTGGGGTTGGAATCTCTGTTGTGGTTGTCGTGGGGGTCGGAGTTGGAGTCCCAGTTGAAGTGGTGGTGGGTGTTGTGGTTGCGGTCTCCGTAGTGGTCGGAGTTGGAATCTCTGTTGTGGTTGTGCTGTGGGTCGTGGTTGGAGTCCCAGTTGAAGTAGTGGTGGGTGCTGTGGTCAGGGTCCCTGTAGTGGTCGGGGTTGGAATCTCTGTTGTGGTTGTGGTGGGAGTTGGAGTTGGAATCCCAGTTGAAGCGGTGGTAGGTGCTGTGGATGGGGTCTCACTAGTGGCTGGACTTGGAATCCCTATTGTGGTTGTGATGGGAGTTGGAGTTGCAGTCCCAGTTGAAGTGGTGGTGGGTGTTGTGGTTAGGGTCTCTGTAGTGCTTGGAGTCTCTGTTGTGGTTGTGCTGAGGGTCGGAGTTGGAGGTCCAGTTGAAGTGGTGGTGGGTGTTGTGTGTGGGATCTCTGTAGTGGTCGGAGTTGGAGTCTCTGTTAAGGTTGTGGTGGGGGTCGCAGTTGGAGTCCCAGTTGAAGTGGTGGTGGGTGTCCCAGTTGGGGTCTCTGTAGTGCTTGGAGTCTCTGTTGTGGTTGTGCTGAG
>NW_020842511.1:0-89 GCF_003676395.1 Aethalodelphis obliquidens | reverse complement strand
GTTGGGGTCTCTGTAGTGCTTGGAGTCTCTGTTGTGGTTGTGCTGAGGGTCGGAGTTGGAGTCCCAGTTGAAGTGGTGGTGGGTGTTGT
>NW_020842510.1:0-1238 GCF_003676395.1 Aethalodelphis obliquidens | reverse complement strand
AAAAATAAACAAATGGGACCTAATGAAACTTCAAAGCTTTTGCACAGCAAAGGAAACCATAAACAAGACCAAAAGACAACCCTCAGAATGGGAGAAAATATTTGCAAATGAAGCAACCGACAAAGGATTAATCTCCAAAATTTACAAGCAGCTCATGCAGCTCAATAACAAGAAAACAAACAACCCAATCCAAAAATGGGCAGAAGACCTAAATAGACATTTCTCCAAAGAAGATATACAGACTGCCAACAAACACATGAAAGAATGCTCAACATCATTAATCATTAGAGAAATGCAAATCAAAACTACAATGAGATATCATCTCACACCAGTCAGAATGGCCATCATCAAAAAATCTAGAAACAATAAATGCTGGAGAGGGTGTGGAGAAAAGGGAACCCTCTTGCACTGCTGGTGGGAATGTGAATTGGTTCAGCCACTATGGAGAACAGTATGGAGGTTCCTTAAAAAACTACAAATAGAACTACCATATGACCCAGCAATCCCACTACTGGGCATATACCCTGAGGAAACCAAAATTCAAAAAGAGTCATGTACCAAAATGTTCATTGCAGCTTTATTTACAATAGCCCGGAGATGGAAACAACCTAAGTGCCCGTCATCGGATGAATGGATAAAGAAGATGTGGCACATATATACAATGGAATATTACTCAGCCATAAAAAGAAACAAAATTGAGCTATTTGTAATGAGGTGGATAGACCTAGAGTCTGTCATACAGAGTGAAGTAAGTCAGAAAGAAAAAGACAAATACCGTATGCTAACACATATATATGGAATTTAAGAAAAAAATGTCATGAAGAACCTAGGGGTAAAGCAGGAATAAAGACACAGACCTCTTAGAGAATGGACTTGAGGTTATGGGGAGGGGGAAGGATGAGCTGTGACAGGGCGAGAGAGAGTCATGGGCATATACACACTAACAAACGCAGTAAGGTAGATAGCTAGTGGGAAGCAGCCGCATGGCACAGGGATATTGGCTCGGTGCTTTGTGACAGCCTGGAGGGGTGGGATGGGGAGGGTGGGAGGGAGGGAGACGCAACAGGGAAGACATATGGGAACATATGTTTATGTATGACTGATTCACTTTGTTATAAAGCAGAAACTAACACACCATTGTAAAGCAATTATACCCCAATAAAGATGTTAAAAAAATAAAAAAAATAAAAAAAAAATAAACAAATGGGACCTAATGAAACTTCAAAGCTTTTGCACAG
>NW_020842509.1:0-1239 GCF_003676395.1 Aethalodelphis obliquidens | reverse complement strand
CGTACCCTCCCCTGGACCCTAAACCGTCCCCGTCCCCTAACTCTATCTCTAGCCCGAATCCTAACCCTAAGCCTTCCCCGAAGCCTGACCCTCTCCCGTCCCCTAATCCTAACCCGTACGCTAACAATAACCCGCGCTCTCACACCTACGCTCCCCCTAAAGCGTTGTCGTACCCTCCCCTGGACCCTAAACCGTCCCTGTCGCCTAACACTAACCCTAGCCCGAACCCTAACCCTAAGGCTTCCCCGAAGCCTGACCCTGACCCGTCCCCTAATCCTAAACCGGACACTAACACTAACCCGCGCCCTCACAGGTACGGTCCCCCTAAAGCGTTGTCGAACCCTCCCCTGGACCCTAAACCGTCCCCGTTCCCTAACCCTAACCCTAGCCCGAACCCTAACCCTAACACATCCCCGAAGCCTGACCCTACCCCGTCCCATAATCCTAACCGGTACGCTAACACTAACCCGCGCACTCACACGTACGCTCCCCCTAAAGCGTTGTCGTAACCTACCCTGGACCCTAAACCATCCCCGTCCCCTAACCCTAACCCTAGCCCGAACCCTAATCCGAACCCTTCCCCGAAGCCTGACCCTCACCCGTCCCCTAATCCTAACCCGTACGCTAACACTAACCCGCGCCTTCACACCTAAGCTCCCACTAGAGCGTTGTCGTACCCTCCCCTGGACCCTAAACCGTCCCCGTCCCCTAAACCTAACCCTAGCCTGAAACCTAACCCTAACACTTCCCCGAAGCCTGACCCTCACCCGTCCCCTAATCCTAACACGTACGCGAACGATAACCCGCGCCCTCACACGTAAGCTACCCCTAAAGCGTTGCCGTACGCTCCCCTGGACCCTAAACCTTCCCCGTCCCCTAACCCTAACCCTAGCCCTAACCCTAACCCTAACACTTCCCCGAAGCCTGACCCTCAGCTGTCCCCAATCCTAACCCGTACGCTAACACTAACCCGCGCCCTCACACGTACGCTACCCCTAAAGCGTTGTCGTACCTTCCCCTGGACCCTAAAGTGTCCCCGTCACCTAACCCTAACCCTAGCCCGAACGCTAACAATAACAGTACCCCGCGCCCTCACACGTACGCTCCCCCTAAAGCGTTGTCGTAACCTCCACTGGACCCTAAACCGTCCCCGTCTCCTAACCCTATCCCTAGCCCGAACCCTAACCCTAAAACTTCCCCGAAGCCTGACCCTCACCCGTCCCCAATCCTAACCCGTAC
>NW_020842508.1:0-1239 GCF_003676395.1 Aethalodelphis obliquidens | reverse complement strand
ACCGTAGATGAGTCTAGAGGTAATCACGCAACTGGTAGTAAGTCAGAAAGCGAAAGACACGTATCCTATGATCTCACTTATAGGTGTTACCTAAAAATTGATACCAGTGAAGATATTTCCACAGAGAAAGGCAATCACAAGATTCAATAAACAAACTAATGGTACACCAATGGAAAGGTGTGAGGATTGGATACATTAGGATATTGGGGTTAACAGAGATATACAAACACATGTGAAATATATAATCACCAAACACGTACGGAATACCAAGAGAAGACTACTCAACATCCTGTCATAACCTACATGGGAAAAGGATCCCAGGAAGAACAGACATATGTATATGTGTAAAAGAACCACATCTTACACACAAGGAACAAAGAAACCATTGTAATCAAACTTCCTGTGATAAAAAATAAAAATTAAATTAAAAACGAACAAGAATCAGTGAGACATAAACTTAAGGGGCTTTTTCCTGGCACATTCCATTCTAATTTACAACCTAGAACACGACTTCCACTAAGGCTTTGTTGCCCTAGTAACCAGATTTGGTAAGGAGAAATGCTGCTGCCTTGTGGCCGTTTCACACAACAGCAGCTTTAATCCCAGCACTAATAGTCACTTAATATTCAAGATAATTGCAGGCCTGTAAATGACACCTGCCCTCAAAACAAATCCTGAGGTTGTAAATCGACGAAGAAATTCAAAAGACGTCCACATTTCAAGAATACAATATCAAGAGGCATATTTTAAGCACAGTTTGTCTTTTCCTTCTTCATTTTTTTTTTAAAAAGAGGGTATGAAGAAATGCTGAACATCAGGAATTAATAAAGCCATGCAAATCCAATCTACAGAAACGTTCACCTCACAGCCATCAGAATGATCATCAGCAAAAAGTTTACAAAGGACAGGGCTTCCCTGGTGGCGCAGTGGCTGAGAGTCTGCCTGCCGATGCAGGGGACACGGGTTCATGCCCCGGTCTGGGAAGATCCCACATGCCGTGGAGCGGCTGGGCCTGTGAGCCATGGCCGCTGAGCCTGCACGTCCAGAGCCTGTGCTCCGCAACGGGAGAGGCCACAACAGTGAGAGGCCCGCGTATCGCGAAAAAAAAAAAAAAGTCTACAAAGAATAAATGCTGAAGGGGTTTTAGAGAACTGTGTACCCTCTAGCTTCTGGAGGGGTATAAACTGGTAACAGCCAGTAGTGAGAACATAATGGAGGTGGGTTTAATGGTAAAAAAAA
>NW_020842507.1:0-1240 GCF_003676395.1 Aethalodelphis obliquidens | reverse complement strand
CTGTTTTGTAATTCACTTCTTCTGTAGCCAAGTTTACATTCCGTGTATTACAGATATCTTATGATGTTTCTTTTTCTGTGTGACTTATTTCAGTTAGAATCATCGTACCTGAATCCACTCATTATGCTTCTATGGGCCTGATGACATAGAGTTCATTACTGAGTGATACTGCATTGTACGTAAGTACCAGAAGTTCTTTATCCAGTTTTCACTATCTGTGATATTGAACTTGTACGGTAAACGAGGTTCTTGTAAACAGAGGCATTCCAAACATTGGGGTGGCTGTGTCTTTTTGATTTTAATTTCCCTAAGCTATAGGACCATAAGTGGAAGTGCCCTAGTCTCTGTTGCTTTGTTTTTTAGATGTTTCAGGAAATACCATACACTTCTCCCGAGTGTCTGTTGGCAATGTACATCCCGCCCATCAGCATAACAAGGCTCCGAGTTCTCCATGGCCTGTCCTGCCTTTCTGGATTTTACACTTTTTTCAGATGGCCCTTTTGACCAGGGGGAAGTGAGACTTCATTGTAGTGAAGATTTCATTTGCAAGCTTGCTTGGTTGGCCAAAAATGGCGTATGCGCTTTTTCCTGAATATATTCAGGAAAAAACGCATACGCCATTTTTGGCCAACTGCATCATTGTGGACGTTCTGCCTCTTTTCCTATGCTTTCAATGCAATTCCAGTCTACTTCCTGAAATCGGTTTCCTGCAATTCTGCCCCGCTTTCAAGTCCTCTTGGCAGCCTTACTTCAGTATATTTTTGGACGATAGCTGTCATTTATAACTCTTCAGGTTTGTGAATTACAGTGCCCCTGAGCTCCTTTCTTCAACTCGCTTTCTTGTGAGCTGGCCGCAACACCGCAGGATGGCTTCAGGCCCTAATCTGGTTCCGGCACGGCACGTTGAGCCTTTGGTTAATTCCTCTTCCTGGTGGGAAATGAGAGTTAAATTTGCCCGTCCAGACACCTCCAGCTAGACTCTCATCGGTTCTCCCTATTCCTGTTCATCTTCCGCAGAAATTGCAAACTGGGCCAAACAGGAGGTTAAAGGCGCTGACTCTCCAAGTGGGGAGAGTGTTAGTAAAGCGTCTGGAATGTTGCACCGAAGTACCAGGGGACGAAAACTGAGAAATATCTGAACACGTCTCCCGATCACACGGTTGATCATACTCTGGGTTCCACATACATGTTTAAGCTGAAGGAAGAATACCTTAATCCTGGAGAGTTGAGACCCGTGGAA
>NW_020842506.1:0-1240 GCF_003676395.1 Aethalodelphis obliquidens | reverse complement strand
TATCAAGGCATCCAGGTCAATGACATCTGCAAATCCACCCACATCACTGTCCCAGAGGCCACCACCAACGATGTTCTTGTGAGCCTTACTCTACACAAACAGCAGCGTTCACTAGTACTACATGTGAACACTACCTGTCTGGGCAGGGCACCGCACACAGCACACCTTCGAGGTGGAGGACAGGCCCTACCACCCTCTCACTCACACATGTACCTTTCTTACATCTATCCATCACATCCTCATGTCCGTACACGGGCTTCCCCCGTACCCATTCACAATATCTCGACCCACAGACCTCCAGCTTGCATCTCTCCCCCGTGGAGATCTCCGCAGCTGCTCTATGCATATCTGGAGATATATGTGAACACAGGAAGAATGATCTTGCTTTCTGTTATCTGCTACTCTATCAGCAATTATTTTACCTTATACACTTTATACATGTTCACGTTTTTTGGGGTATCAGGTAAATCATCATCAAGGTGTGGTTGAGATCTATGTGGATCCCACAGCCTTCCTGACTTCGAGGAGGTTGACCACCTGCAGGCCCACGCCCATCGCCCATCCAGAGGCAGCACAACCGACACTCCAGTTGCATAGTACTCCACCTAGAAAGGCACTGTTTACCCCTAGTCTAGTAAACGGCACCTATCCGGGCTGCGCACTGCACACAGCACAGCCTCACGCTTGGGGACCTGTTGAGTCTCATTTCCAAGCCATAGAGAATTTTGCTTCTCTATGCCGACCACACCTTAAGACTCTACCCAAGATATATCCATAGCCTTAGACACTCTTGACCCTCTGCCCTCCGACTTGCATCCCACCTCACTGAGCAGTTCATCACCGCTTCTATGTGTACTGTCACAAGGATGAGGATACCATGGGAGAATCTTCCTCCCTTTATCGATTCTCCTCAGGGGAACTGACTTTCCCTTTCCTAAGTTGTGTGTGCCCACATTATTTGGATTATTAGAGCACCAGAGTCATCCTCAAAACACCAGGGATCCAGGTCGCTCTCTCTTCCGTCTTCTCGCCATGGCAAGCATCTCAAGGACACATGCAGCTCCACCACCGGAACGGGTTCACAGCCACCACAAGTGATGGTCCTTGTGAGCCTCCCTCTAGCCAGGCAGACACCGTTTACACCAAGTCTGAGAGACCAGCACCCCTCTGAGCATGGCCACGCACACAGTGTGGTTTCGCGTTGGAGGAAAGACCCAGGACTTCTGGCACTTCCACACGT
>NW_020842505.1:0-1240 GCF_003676395.1 Aethalodelphis obliquidens | reverse complement strand
TCACAACACTCTAATAAAATTTACTCCAATAGGGGCTTCCCTAGTGGCACAGTGGTTGAGAATCTGCCTGCCAATGCAGGGGACACGGGTTCGAGCCCTGGTCTGGGAGGATCCCACATGCCGTGGAGCAACTATGCCCATGAGCCACAACTGCTGAGCTTGCGCGTCTGCAGCCTGTGCCTCACAGCAAGAGAGGCCACAATAGTGAGAGGCCCACGCCCCTCGATGAAGAGTGGTCCCCGCTTGCCGCAACTAGAGAAAGCCCTCGCACAGAAACGAAGACGCAACACAGCCAAAAATAAATAAATAAATATTAAAGGCAAAGGAGAAAGGGGAAATTGTAGATCGAGGAAGAATCTAGTTTAAAAAACATTTACTCCAATAAGAAACATAAAATAAATTTAGAAAACAAACGTAAGTAGGAGACATAAGCTTTTGGGAGTTTGTCCTGGGACATTCCACTACAATTTGCAACCTAGGACCACAACTTCAAGGAAGGCCCTCCTGTCCTTGTAACCAAAGTTGGGAATGTAGAAATCTGCCGCCTTGTGGTCAATTCCCGCAACAGCAGCTTTAATCCCAGTGCTACTGGTCACTTAATATTCACAAGGACTGCAGGCCTTTAAATGACACCTGCCCTCAAAAAATATCTTGCGGTCAGGAATGGACATTAATATGCAAAACAGTAGAAAATCCGGAGAAGACAATTTCGAGAGGTAAATTTCCTCACAGTGTTTTTTTTTTAAGGACATGAAAAAATGTTCAACATCAAAAATTATTAGGGACATGCAAATTTAAACTACAAAAAGCTATCAGCTCACAATAGTCTGAATGGCCATCAGAGAAAAGTGTCTGCAAACAATAAGTGCTGAATGGGTTTCTGAGAATGGATACACTCATATGCTGCTGCTGGGATGTAAAGTGGTAAGAGCCACTAATCAGAACAGAATGAAGGCGCCTTTAAAAGGTAAAAATTGAGCTACTATGTGATCCTGCCAAAACACTAATGGGCCTGTAACCCGAGAACACCAGAATTCAGAAATGCCCAGGTACCCAAAAATGCTCTTCAGCGATACTTACAGTAGCCAGACATGGATGCAAGCAAAATGTTCAAAAACAAATGAATGGGCAAAGAAGTGGTACATGTACACAATCGAATATTAGCCATGGAAATGATGAAACAATGCCTTTTCCATCACCACTGATGAACCTAGGGGTAATCATACTACGTAAAGTAAGT
>NW_020842504.1:1066-1240 GCF_003676395.1 Aethalodelphis obliquidens | reverse complement strand
ATGCTTGATTCTCTTTCGGAGACATAGCAATCCATCGGTTTTAAGATTCTTACTAGTCAGGTACATTCTTAGGCGTTTAATATGTGGTGTTGAGTCCATTTCGTTGTGCAAGGAGTAGCTCTTGTCTATTCCATATTTGGCTTAAGGAACTTTATCTGTGCTCATTTCAATCTC
>NW_020842504.1:601-966 GCF_003676395.1 Aethalodelphis obliquidens | reverse complement strand
TGGGGTGTTTAGTCCATTTCGTTGAGCAAGGAGTAGCTCTTGTCTATTCCACATTTGGCTTAAGGAACTTTATCTGTGCTCATTCAATCTGTGGTTTTATGCAGCACCCCAACTCACCTTTCCCCTTTTGCAAGCATTAGTTGGTTTTCTAAATTTGAGACCCTGTTCTGTTTTGGAATTCAGTTCCTGTGTAGCCAAGTTTACATTCCGTGTATTAGTGATATCTTATGATGTTTCTTTTTCTGTGTGACTTATTTCAGTTAGAATCATCGTACCTGAATCCACTCATTATGCTGTTACGGGCCTGATGACATAGATTTCATTGCTGAGTGATACTGCATTGTACGTAAGTACCACAAGTTCTT
>NW_020842504.1:0-501 GCF_003676395.1 Aethalodelphis obliquidens | reverse complement strand
AGATGTTTCAGGAAACACCATACACTTCTCCGGAGTGTCTGTTGGCAATTTACATCCCGGCCGTCAGCATAACAAGGCTCCCAGTTCTCCATGGCCTGTTCTGCCTTTCTGGATTTTACACATTTTTCAGATGGCCCTTTTCACCAGGGGGAAGTGAGACTTCATTGTAGTGCAGATTTCCTTTGCAAGCTTGCTTGGTTGGCCAAAAAGTGTGTATGCGTTTTTTCCTGACTATATTCAGGAAAAAACACATACGCCCTTTTTGGCCAAGTGCAACATTGTCGAGGTTCTGACTCTCTTCATATGTTTTCAATGCAATTCCAGTGTACCTCCTGAAATCGGTTTCCTGCAATTCTGCCTTGCTTTCAATGCTTCTTCATAGCCTTACCTCAATATATTTTTTGCAAATAGTTGGCCTTTATAACTCTGCAGATTTTTGAATTGCAGTGGCCCTTAGCTCCATTTTTCAGCTCTTATTTTGTGATCTTGCTCCATAACCAC
>NW_020842503.1:0-1240 GCF_003676395.1 Aethalodelphis obliquidens | reverse complement strand
GCCATGTCCTGTACCAGTGACACAGCACACAGGAGTTTTATTTCTCTGGGTTGTTCAGAACCCAATGAAAGAACAGTGGAATGGGATCAAAGAGATCAGGATTCTTGTCCCAGATTTACCATAAAATAATTGTGTCCTCTTGGGAAAATTATAGTCATTCTAGGTCCCTTTTCTTTACTTTGACAGAGCTGCACTAGATGACCCCAAATAATATAGCACTCTTTCAGTAGTAGCTTAGATGTTATTGGTATTCTGAAACAAATGAAGACAGTGACACATGGAGCTGTGCAACATCTTTGTTACTCTGTTGTCTTAGAGTTGCCTCCATTTTACAGATGATAAGATGACTGTGCATAGAAGTAGATGTTTGGAACCAGCGGTTCCAAAGTAAGTGGAGGTAAATCACAAATTTCCTTCCTTCCTGAAGCTCACTTAGCCAAAACATAGGCTTCTGAATATTAAGCTGTAAAGCATATTATCAGTACATTTTAAAAGAAGCTATTCTTCTAGGATTTCCAATTAATAGCAGGAGGTTTTGAAATGCTTAAAAGATCATCTGATTTTGTGAGATTTACAGCTCTATTTTCCTGTCAAGCAAGTTGTATTAGTGCCAGAGAGTCATCTGAGCTTCTGGATGCTTCTCTGAACCTCTTGAAGTTTTCTTCTTGCTATCTGAAATTCATGCCAGGTAAGCCTTTTTCTAGAGCGTATGGACAGACTTGTGTATTTTTATATAGGAAAGCGATTCAGTGAGTCAAGTCGGGGGTTAAGCCCTCATTCTCAGAGTGGTATTGAGCTCCTGGTGAAATATAATCATCATTTCCTCAGAATCGAATAGCAGTTATCTCAGGTGTATAATCCCATTAACTATTTATACATTTACGTATGATACATGTATTTATTGTACCTACGAGGTGTGTTCTCTTTGGGAAGTACAAAGCTCTTAGAGACATAGGTTGTTCATTTTTTTGTTTTCCCACAAATACTGTGACCCTTTGAGCAGGAAGGTCTATATTTTACTAACATCTAGAACCAGCAGTTAACACGGTGTCTAAGATGTAGTCAATAAATATGAAATAGATAAATGAACACATTTTTATGTAAGGGCCAGGAAATGGACAAATAGAAATTTTTCATTTTCAGTCACAAAGCAACAACAGACATAAAAATGATACAGACAACAAGTGCTACGGTCAAAGAAGGCATAGAATAGATAGAAGGATCTCCTCTATGGCACAGG
>NW_020842502.1:0-1241 GCF_003676395.1 Aethalodelphis obliquidens | reverse complement strand
AGATTTTCTTCACCTTTTTAAACACATGATTCTAATCATCTGTCTTGATATTTATCATACTGTGCTCAGCTAACTTCTTTGCACCCTGAATGCAGGCAGTCCCCAAGTTCAGAGGTCTGTAGCTTACATTTTCATGCTGAAGTGAAAGTGGGAAGGAAGCCAGAAGAGGCATCTGTCCTGGTCAGACAAGCTGTGGGTCTGGCATGCTGGTTATGTTGGAATATTCCAGTGGTTACCAATCCCAGTGTGAAATTGAGAGAGACTCTCAGGTCTCCGGAACTTTTTCTTAACCATAACAACGCCTATCTTGAGCCAGTTTGCAAGACTAGGTGGTAGCATCAACGGAGGCCACTAGGGGAAGGCAAAGGAAGCTACTCTCAGTGTTTTAGAGTTGGAGTGAACTGTGGGTCCCCAAATCTACACAAGTGGAGAAGGTTCTGTTTTTCTACTAGCAAAGCAGAGCTTAACCTGGTCCAAAGAGACCTAACTGCAATGTCCTGGACTTGACTTGGAGCTGAATAGTTTTACCAGTTTGGGGAGAAGGTCCTTTCCTTGCTCATTTTTTGGATTCTTCTTTCCCACCCCACCATCAAGTTGAGACTTGTTGCTCAGGAGTGATTGGGCATCTAGCTGGCATCCCATAGGAATTTGAGTGTTTTGTCTTTGGTATAGAGGGCTTTGAGATTATGGGTGGCTCTTGCTAGTCACCACCTGCTCATTTAGGCCACATAGCTAGTCTTTATATAACAATTACAATCCCTTGTCTTTCTATGGGATTATGGTTTCGCCGAAGCTTTCACTCTTGTGCCACTGTTGTCCACGCTGTAGCCAATGTGATCTTTCTAAAGCACAAATGTGTTCACCTACTTCCTGCTCCACTTCTTTGCTTAAAACTCTGATGGCTTCTCATTGTTTTAGAATGAAATCCAAACTCCTTAGCTTTGTTTATGACACTTAAAAGACTGATCAGTCTTCTAGGCTTTTCTCTTGATACTCTTCTTTAGTTTTACTGAACTTCCAGTGCTTTGAACATACTTGACTCCTTTTCTCTGGGTCTTTGTTCATATTGTTTCCTCTGCTGTTTCCCATCGTCCTTTTTACTTGGCTAATTTCTGCTCTTCCTTAAGACTTCTGTTTTTCCTCAGCTTCTAGTAAGTTTTTCCTTAACCTGCCAGCACTGGGATAGTTGCCTATCCTTTGTGCTTCTGAGAAATGTTTTCCTGGCTTTCTCTGTCACTGAA
>NW_020842501.1:0-1241 GCF_003676395.1 Aethalodelphis obliquidens | reverse complement strand
CCCCAAAGCTAGCAGAAGGAAAGAAATCATAAAAATCAGATCAGAAATAAATGAAAAAGAAATGAAGGAAACAATAGCAAAGATCAATAAAACTAAAAGCTGGTTCTTTGAGAAGATAAACAAAATAGATAAACCACTAGCCAGATTCATCAAGAAAAAAAGGGAGAAGACTCAAATCAATAGAGTTAGAAATGAAAAAGGAGAGGTAACAACTGACACTGCAGAGATAAAAGAGATCCTGAGAGATTACTACAAGCAACTCTATGCCAATAAAATGGACAATCTGGAAGAAATGGACAAATTCTTAGAAATGCACAACCTGCCAAGACTGAATCAGGAAGAAATAGAAAGTTTGAACAGACCAATCACAAGCACTGAAATTGAAACTGTGATTAAAAATCTTCCAACAAAGAAAAGCCCAGGACCAGATGGCTTCACAGGCGAATTCTATCAAACATTTAGAGAAGAGCTAACACCTATCCTTCTCAAACTCTTCCAAAATATAGCAGAGGGAGGAACACTCCCAAACTCCTTCTACGAGGCCACCATCACCTTGATACCAAAACCAGACAAGGATGTCACAAAGAAAGAAAACTACAGGCCAATATCACTGATGAACATAGATGCAAGAATCCTCAACAAAATACTAGCAAACAGAATCCAACAGCACATTAAAAGGATCATACACCATGATCAAGTGGGGTTTATTCCAGGAATGCAAGGATTCTTCAATATACGCAAATCTATCAATGTGATAAACCATATTAACAAATTGAAGGAGAAAAACGATATGATCATCTCAATAGATGCAGAGAAAGCTTTTGACAAAATTCAACACCCATTTATGATAAAAACCCTGCAGAAAGTAGACATAGAGGGAACTTTCCTCAACATAATAAAGGCCATATATGACAAGCCCACAGCAAACATCATCCTCAATGGCGAAAAACTGAAAGCATTTCCACTAAGATCAGGAACAAGACAAGGTTGCCCACTCTCACCACTCTTATTCGACATAGTTTTGGAAGTTTTAGCCACAGCAATCAGAGAAGAAAAGGAAATAAAAGGAATCCAAATCGGAAAAGAAGAAGTAAAACTGTCACTGTTTGCAGATGACGTGATCCTATACATAGAGAACCCTAAAGATGCTACCAGAAAACTACTAGAGCTAATCAATGAATTTGGTAAAGTGGCAGGATACAAAATTAATGCACAGAAATCTCTGGCATTCCTATATACTA
>NW_020842500.1:0-1241 GCF_003676395.1 Aethalodelphis obliquidens | reverse complement strand
AGATTTTCTTCACCTTTTTAAACACATGATTCTAATCATCTGTCTTGATATTTATCATACTGTGCTCAGCTAACTTCTTTGCACCCTGAATGCAGGCAGTCCCCAAGTTCAGAGGTCTGTAGCTTACATTTTCATGCTGAAGTGAAAGTGGGAAGGAAGCCAGAAGAGGCATCTGTCCTGGTCAGACAAGCTGTGGGTCTGGCATGCTGGTTATGTTGGAATGTTCCAGTGGTTACCAATCCCAGTGTGAAATTGAGAGAGACTCTCAGGTCTCCGGAACTTTTTCTTAACCATAGCAACGCCTATCTTGAGCCAGTTTGCAAGACTAGGTGGTAGCATCAACGGAGGCCACTAGGGGAAGGCAAAGGAAGCTACTCTCAGTGTTTTAGAGTTGGAGTGAACTGTGGGTCCCCAAATCTACACAAGTGGAGAAGGTTCTGTTTTTCTACTAGCAAAGCAGAGCTTAACCTGGTCCAAAGAGACCTAACTGCAATGTCCTGGACTTGACTTGGAGCTGAATAGTTTTACCAGTTTGGGGAGAAGGTCCTTTCCTTGCTCATTTTTTGGATTCTTCTTTCCCACCCCACCATCAAGTTGAGACTTGTTGCTCAGGAGTGATTGGGCATCTAGCTGGCATCCCATAGGAATTTGAGTGTTTTGTCTTTGGTATAGAGGGCTTTGAGATTATGGGTGGCTCTTGCTAGTCACCACCTGCTCATTTAGGCCACATAGCTAGTCTTTATATAACAATTACAATCCCTTGTCTTTCTATGGGATTATGGTTTCGCCGAAGCTTTCACTCTTGTGCCACTGTTCTCCACGCTGTAGCCAATGTGATCTTTCTAAAGCACAAATGTGTTCACCTACTTCCTGCTCCACTTCTTTGCTTAAAACTCTGATGGCTTCTCATTGTTTTAGAATGAAATCCAAACTCCTTAGCTTTGTTTATGACACTTAAAAGACTGATCAGTCTTCTAGGCTTTTCTCTTGATACTCTTCTTTAGTTTTACTGAACTTCCAGTGCTTTGAACATACTTGACTCCTTTTCTCTGGGTCTTTGTTCATATTGTTTCCTCTGCTGTTTCCCATCGTCCTTTTTACTTGGCTAATTTCTGCTCTTCCTTAAGACTTCTGTTTTTCCTCAGCTTCTAGTAAGTTTTTCCTTAACCTGCCAGCACTGGGATAGTTGCCTATCCTTTGTGCTTCTGAGAAATGTTTTCCTGGCTTTCTCTGTCACTGAA
>NW_020842499.1:0-1241 GCF_003676395.1 Aethalodelphis obliquidens | reverse complement strand
GACACAGCCCTGTGTTACTGTTCCAGTTGGTTCAGTGAGAAGTCAGGGTGAGTCCAGACACGACCCTCCCTGCAGGGGCCGCTCCAACCACCAGGGAGCGATGAGGGTCTTCAGGAAACAAGAGGACCCATTTCAGGGCAGGGGCGGAGGATGGGATGGAGGGATTTTCTCTCAGAAGCTGTGGTTTCTCCACTGGATCATTGCCACCCCTGGAAGCCTCATCCACAATGATTCCAGGGAACTTTCTTGTCTCTAAACTTGAGACTTTTTCATGCAGTCAGGCTTGTCTGTCTTTCCCCATCTATCTTAGGAAGAGCCGCACAGAAATATTTCTCCAAGAGACCTTTATTTGAAGGTTAGGTCACTACTTTCTGTTAATAGTTGTCAAGTGTTTAATCGTTTAATGACATAAATAATTTTTACTGTTGAACTTTAAGTCTGCTTTCCAGCGTCAGATGGATTTCCAATTCCTCTCATCCTGACAATCTCTCCAGTCCTGTCTGAAGCAACTCCTTTCACTTGAATAGAATGAGTCATGTTGATATTCGGAAATTGATGTCCATACAGCACTGCGGTCATTCTCTCCTCAGGGGACCTTTGGAAATGTCGGGACACAGGCTGGGCTGTAACATGTGAGCTGTGATTCCTAGTGTGGACACTGATAATAAATAATTAGATAAAACAGAGAGATAGATAAAAGGAAACAGAAACAAGTATATCCTAATCGTATGGAAAATAACCATAAAAACTGACTACATAACCCATTTTTAGGGAATGGTAAAGGCTCGAAGGTGTAAAGATGATACAAGAACCCGTATGAAGTTATTTGTATTAACGTAAATATTTTTAAATCTTTTGAAAATTCTTTTCCAGCGCACTCCTCAATCCCATGGTGAGTGTCTGGTTTTCTCTCTAAGAAATCGACAAATATATTCCAATTGGCGGCCACTGGCATCCTTCCAGCAAGCGGATGAGGGGCCTTTTGCTCTACATCATCCCCAGTATTTTAATTTTTTTTTATTTTGTGCTTTAACTGTTGTAATAATTGAGTAGCAGTATTTCATCATCGTGTTATTTTATGTTTCCTTAATGAAGAATCCTGTTAAAACATTTATCTCTTCTATGTGTAAGTATCTTCAAATCACTGGCACTGTGTACATTATTTTCATTTTTTGTTGCTGTCGTTGAGCTGTTAATTTGCTGTATATTCATGATACAAGTCCTTTATAAATATGATATTA
>NW_020842498.1:0-1241 GCF_003676395.1 Aethalodelphis obliquidens | reverse complement strand
CCCCAAAGCTAGCAGAAGGAAAGAAATCATAAAAATCAGATCAGAAATAAATGAAAAAGAAATGAAGGAAACAATAGCAAAGATCAATAAAACTAAAAGCTGGTTCTTTGAGAAGATAAACAAAATAGATAAACCACTAGCCAGATTCATCAAGAAAAAAAGGGAGAAGACTCAAATCAATAGAGTTAGAAATGAAAAAGGAGAGGTAACAACTGACACTGCAGAGATAAAAGAGATCCTGAGAGATTACTACAAGCAACTCTATGCCAATAAAATGGACAATCTGGAAGAAATGGACAAATTCTTAGAAATGCACAACCTGCCAAGACTGAATCAGGAAGAAATAGAAAATATGAACAGACCAATCACAAGCACTGAAATTGAAACTGTGATTAAAAATCTTCCAACAAAGAAAAGCCCAGGACCAGATGGCTTCACAGGCGAATTCTATCAAACATTTAGAGAAGAGCTAACACCTATCCTTCTCAAACTCTTCCAAAATATAGCAGAGGGAGGAACACTCCCAAACTCCTTCTACGAGGCCACCATCACCTTGATACCAAAACCAGACAAGGATGTCACAAAGAAAGAAAACTACAGGCCAATATCACTGATGAACATAGATGCAAGAATCCTCAACAAAATACTAGCAAACAGAATCCAACAGCACATTAAAAGGATCATACACCATGATCAAGTGGGGTTTATTCCAGGAATGCAAGGATTCTTCAATATACGCAAATCTATCAATGTGATAAACCATATTAACAAATTGAAGGAGAAAAACGATATGATCATCTCAATAGATGCAGAGAAAGCTTTTGACAAAATTCAACACTCATTTATGATAAAAACCCTGCAGAAAGTAGGCATAGAGGGAACTTTCCTCAACATAATAAAGGCCATATATGACAAGCCCACAGCAAACATCATCCTCAATGGCGAAAAACTGAAAGCATTTCCACTAAGATCAGGAACAAGACAAGGTTGCCCACTCTCACCACTCTTATTCAACATAGTTTTGGAAGTTTTAGCCACAGCAATCAGAGAAGAAAAGGAAATAAAAGGAATCCAAATCGGAAAAGAAGAAGTAAAGCTGTCACTGTTTGCAGATGACGTGATCCTATACATAGAGAACCCTAAAGATGCTACCAGAAAACTACTAGAGCTAATCAATGAATTTGGTAAAGTGGCAGGATACAAAATTAATGCACAGAAATCTCTGGCATTCCTATATACTA
>NW_020842497.1:0-1243 GCF_003676395.1 Aethalodelphis obliquidens | reverse complement strand
CAAAATGTAATCATTTGTTTATCCTTAGTAGCCGTGAAGCATAGTTCACTTGTAGTGCACAGTTGTAGGAGTTTTGACAGATGATCGCCGTCAGGCGGCAGAGCAATCCTCTCATCCCTTTTGCTGCCCTTTGGCGCCAGCGCGCCTCTAGCTTCTTGGCCGCTAATCTCCTGTCTGTCCCTAAGGTTTTGGCTTTTCCAGAAAGCCAGATAAACGGAACAACAGCATGTAGCTTTTTGATTCTGACTGCTTTAGCTCAGTAAAACCTATGCGAGATCCATCCCGGGTTTTTTTTTTTTTTGTTGTTGTTTTAAACATTGGTTTAGTTAGTTATTTACTTGGCTGTGCCGGGTCTTAGTTGCGGCACATGGGATCTTCATTGGCGCGTACGGTATGTTTTCGTTGCAGCGTGCGGGATCTAGTTCCCTGAGCAGGGATGGACCCCGGGCCCCCTGCATTGGGAGCGCGGAGTCTTAGCCACTGGACCACCAGGGAAGTCCGTCATCCCTGTTGTTGCGGGTATGAGAAGCCACTCATTTTTCTGGCTGTGTTGTATTCCATGTTCCGTTTGTCCATTCGCCTGTGGGTGGCAGGACTTGTGGGATGTTTCCAGTTTTGAGGGGATCAGGAATAAAGCTGCTGTAAACATCCCAGGGCAGGTTTCCATGTGAACTTGGGTTTTTACCTCACTTGAGAAAATACTCAGGAGTGGGACTGGGATCTGTGCTAAGTGTATGTTTAACAACTCTTCTGCATCTTAGAAATTGGTATTTTTGAGTATTGGAAGAGTTTAGAAATGCACTGTGACCCAGCACCCAGGCACTTGAAACGAAGTTGAAAGTTCATCTGGAGATGGTCATGTTGTCCCCGTCTCTGTCTTTTATTCGAGGCAGAGCAAGGCCACAGATTTGTAACCCACTTGTAAGGAAGGCCTCGTGTGTCCAGGCCCTGGCAGGACCTGGCTTTCTAGTGGTGGGCGGTTCTGAAGTGGAGAGGGCGTCTTTCCCTTGCTGGCCAGACCTCGCTTGGCAGGGTGCGGGGTGTGCTGCCTGCCTGGCTGGGCGCTCTTTCTGCCGGTCAGCAGCCGTTCCTGGTGTGTCTGTCCTACTACCAGGCAGGCGGTCAGGGGCCCTAGTGAAGTGCTCAGCGAGCCGCAGCCTTTCCAAAGCTTTGCGGGTAATGTCTGCTACCCTCCCATTTCCCTGCTGAGGAATTTTGCTTTCTCATGGGAAGTGAGGGGGCA
>NW_020842496.1:0-1243 GCF_003676395.1 Aethalodelphis obliquidens | reverse complement strand
CACATTTGCCTGCCTGTGTCTTTCAACTATGTCTTCTTCGGTTATAGGCCCAGGAGAGGGCCTGTTGGATCATATGGTAACAAAATGTTTACCTTGTAAAGGCGTCTCCATTCTGTTCTCATTAGTGGCTCTTACCAGGTTATGTTCCACTTAAATTTGAGGGTATGCCCTTGTCCACAACCCTTTCAGCATTTATTGTTTGTAGTTTTTCTGCTGATGTTTATTCTGACAGGTGTGAGCTGACACCTCTTTGAGGTTGGATTTGCATGCATCTCATAATCCCTTGAAATTGAACTTTCAGGCGTGTCCTCTTTTTTTCCAAGCTGTGAGTAGCGCTTACCTCTTCAAATGGTTTTCTTGAAATATGTGTCACATTTTGAAATATTTTGGCCATTACCACCCTGAAGACATTCTGAGGGCAGGTTTCATTTACAGCCCTCCAGTACTTGTGCATATGAAGTGACCATTAGCACAGGTTTTAAAGCTGCTGTTGCAGGTATCGGCCATTGGGCGGCAGCATTTCTCCTTTCCCCATTCTGGGAATTACGGAAAGAGTCCTTCCTGCCAGTGGTGTTCCTCAGTTGTATATTAGAGAGGAATGTGCCCGGACAAACACCCAAAAGCTGATGTCTCCTTACTTACGTTTGGTTTCTAAATTGAAATTATATATTTTCTTTATTGGAGTAATATTCCATTGTGTACATGGACCACTTCTTCTTTGTGCCTTCCTCTGTTGACAGACATTTTTGTTGCTTCCAAGTGTTGGCTGTGGTAAATATTGCTGGAGTGCAGGATTGCCACCCTGTGTCTTTTGGATTCTCATCCTCTCAGGTGATAGGCCCAGCAGTGGGTATGCTTGATTGAATGGTAGCTCAATATTTACCTTATCAAGGCACCTCCTTTGTGTTTTCATTACCGGTTCTTACCATGTCCCACTTAGAAATGAGGGTGTGCATTTCTCCACAGCCCCTTCAGCATTTATTGTTTGCAGAATTTTTGCTGATGGCCATTATGACTGGTGTGAGCTGATAGGTTTTTGTCATTTGGATTTGCATGTCTTTAATAATTCCTAATGTTCAGCATTTTTCCATGCTTTGTTTTCTTTCTGTTACACAAAAACAGAAAAAAACTGTGAGTACAATAAACCACTTGAAGTGGTCTTCTGGGAACGCTGCCCTGTTTTGAATTTTTCGTCAATTTTTGACCCCAGGATTTTTTTTGAGAACAGGTGACATTTACAGGC
>NW_020842495.1:0-1243 GCF_003676395.1 Aethalodelphis obliquidens | reverse complement strand
TTGTCAACTTCAAAAAGCTAAAAGAGATAACCCAAGAGCCCAATGAAACTCCAGCCATTTATCTCAACCGCCTTACAGAGGCCCTAACTCTGTACACCCTCTTGGACCCTGACAGCCCCGCAGGCGCAGCGGCCTTGGCCACCCACTTTATCACACCATCAGCTCCTGATATCAGAAATAAAACTTAAGCGGGAGAGGACAGCCCCCAGACTCCCATCTGAGAACTGGTGAAAATGCCCTTTAAAGTCTATAATGCCCGTGAGGATTTGGCAGAATTCAGCCTACAGGCTCGGATGCACCGAAAGGTGGCCCTCCAAACACAAGCCCCCGTAGGCACCCTGTGGCCGGCCATCTCCCATGGACAACATCCATGGGACTCACCGAAGGCAACCCCACCAGGAGCCTGCTTCAAGTGCAGATAAGAGGGTCACTGGGCTCACCAATTTCGCAATCCCTGGCCTCTTACCAAGCCCTGTCCTGGCTGCAGGCTCAAAGTCCATTGGAAGAGAGACTGCCCTACGACAGGGCCTCCCTCAGCGCCTCCACGAGGAGAGCGAACCAACCCGATGGCTCTACAACTCAAACACCTGGGAATGGCTGACGACTGACATCACCCGGACTCGAAGACCCCCATCACCCTCGCCGAGCCCAGGGTAACGCTACAGGTAGCGGGTAAGTCCATCTCATTGCTGGTGGACACGGGGGCTACCTATTCGGTCTTCCCTACATATTCCGGGCCAGTTTTTCCTTCCCAGATCTCGGTTATGGGCATCGACGGTAAGCCGTCCTTCCCGCTCCAGACCGGCCCTCTCTCATGTTACATAAAGAGGCTCCCTTTCACTCATTCTTTCTGAGTCATACCGTCCTACCCGGTTCCTCTGCTAGGTCGTGATGTTCTCATCCAATTAGGGGCTTCTCTCCAACTGGCCAGACTTCATCCTAAGGCCTCTTCCTCTCAACTCCTGCTTCCCCTCCTCGGTCTGGCAGCGCAGCACTCTCCCTCCTCTCTTCCTCCTCCCATCTCCCCCAACCGGATAGACCCCCATGTCTGTGATACGTCAAAACCCATAATAGTGACACACCACCCCCCTACCCTAATCCGTCTTAAAGACCCCTCCAAGTTTCCAGCCAGGCCCCAATTCCCCATTTCTGAAACTCATCTAAGGGGCTTACAGGCTATTATCACCAGACTCTTTGACCAGGGGCTCCTCGTCCCCACGGACTCTCCCTGCAATGCCCCCAT
>NW_020842494.1:0-1244 GCF_003676395.1 Aethalodelphis obliquidens | reverse complement strand
GAGGCCAGGTAGGAGAGAGAGTGCTATAGCTGAATGAGAGGTAAGATGTCAGGAGAATGATGTTGAAAGGTCTTTTAGCAGGAGTTCTGGCTGGAGGTCTGAGATGCTCTGGGACAGGGGCAGGAGAAGCTAGAGAGAAATTCATGAGCCAGTGAAAGGATGAGTTGGCCTTTTTATTGATTGACTGACAAAGGAAACCCCAACTAAATCTCTTCTGAGGTGAGACATGTTGAACTTTATAATTTCCTTTCTTGCTGATCATTGTTGGCCAGGATGCAATTTGTGTTTTAAAAGCCTTTATTCCTACGTTAGGAAACTTTTAGTCACAATGCCTTGCACCGCTGCTACCAAGAGAGGCAAAGCAAGCAAAGGGAAGGTGCGAGTTCCTGAAAATGTAGAATACAGAATTGTCAGTTGGAGGCTGTGTAGCAATGATGTCACACACCAAATGGCCCTGTGGTACCTCCAATCTCAGCTACAGGTGAAGGTGGGGGAGATGGTCTGTCCCTGGCTGTGCTGTAGTTGGGTCCACTTACCTCTGACACTGAGTGACACTGTGTTACTGCGCTGGAACCCTTGGCCATTGTTGGCCTCACAGAAATAGTTCCCAGAATGCTCTGCCGTCAGAAGGAGGTTGAAGGAAGCTCCCCTTCCAGAGGGGCTTGAGCTGCTCCCCAGGCTGACATCCTCATGATAAAACTGGTACAGGATTGGGGGAGAGCCTCTCCATGCCTCACAGTGAAGCTCTACCATGTCCCCCACCACAGCCTGGGCCCCAGCAGCCCTGAGGGTGAGGACAGGCTGAGACACTGGAACTGAAGGAAGAAAGATAGTTAACCATCAGTTCATGCTGTTTAAATATGTTCTTCCATAGAAAAGACATTTCAAACAGGAAAATGTTTTTCTGTTTTTAATGACCTTGTGACATCACTCAGAACTCAGCTATAATTTCTTCATATCTGAAGAAACAAATCATTTGTGTAGTGTTATATATAGTCTGGAATACTTCGATATACAATCGCAAAAGTGTTTGGGGAATCTGAAAACAGAGATTAAACTGAAACCCAAGTATCTGAGAAGTCAGAAGACAATTGGAGAAAAGGAGAAATCAGTTCAATAGAAAATGAGAAACAGGGGAGACTGCTGCTTACATAGCCAGAGGTGTAACCGAGCCTTGGTCGCATCAAAAATAAGACCCAGAAGAGAATAAATATTGATCAAGTTATTGGCTCATTTTTATATTT
>NW_020842493.1:866-1244 GCF_003676395.1 Aethalodelphis obliquidens | reverse complement strand
TAAACGAGGTTCCTGTAAACAGAGCCATCCCAAACTTTGGGGTGGCTGTTTCTTTTTGGGTTTAATTTCCCTAAGCTATAGGACAATAAGTGGAAGTGCCCTAGGCTCTGTTGCTTTGTTTTTTAGATGTTTCAGGAAACACCATACACTTCTCCAGAGTGGCTGTTGGCAATGTACATCCCACCCATCAGCATAATAAGGCTCCCAGTTCTCCATGGCCTGTCCTTCCTTTCTGGATTTTACACTTTTTTCAGATGGCCCTTTTGACTGGGGGGCAGTGAGACTTCATTGTAGTGCAGATTTCCTTTGCAAGCTTGCTTGCTTGGCCAAAAAGGGCTTATGCGTTTCTTCCTGAATATATTCAGGAAAAAACGCATA
>NW_020842493.1:0-766 GCF_003676395.1 Aethalodelphis obliquidens | reverse complement strand
TTTTTTCAGATGGCCCTTTTGACTGGGGGGGCAGTGAGACTTCATTGTAGTGCAGATTTCCTTTGCAAGCTTGCTTGCTTGGCCAAAAAGGGCTTATGCGTTTCTTCCTGAATATATTCAGGAAAAAACGCATAAGCCCTTTTTGGCCAAGTACATGATTGTGGACGTTCTGCCTCTTTTCATATGTTTTCGATGCAATTCCAGTCTACCTCCTGAAATCAGTTTCCTGCAATTCTGCCTTGCTGTCAGTGCGTCTTCATAGCCTTACCTCAATATACTTTTGGAAAATAGTTGGCCTTTATAACTCTGCAGTTTTTGAATTGCAGTTGCCCTTAGTTCCATTTTTCAGCTCTTATTTTTGTGATCTTGCCTCATATCCACAGGATTTCTTCAGGCCCTATTCTTCTTCTGGGGCACCTTGCTGTGCCTTTGGTTAATTCTTCTTCCTATGTGAGATTAGAGTGACATGTGGCCATTGAATCTGCTACAGCTATTTTCTCACTGGTTCCCCCTATTCCCATTCATCCTCCGCACTAACTGCAGACTGTGCCATACCGGAACTTAAAGGCATTGACTCTCCATGTGGGGATGTTGTTAGTAAAGTGGCTGGAATGTTGATCCGGAGCCCCAGGAGAGGAAAATGAGGTGCATTTTAGAAACCTTTCCCGATCATATGGTATACCATCTGCTGGATTTCCCATGCATGGTTTAGCTGTAGGAAGATTCCCTTCAACCTGGAGTGTTGGGACCCTTGGAATGAGTAGCA
>NW_020842492.1:0-1244 GCF_003676395.1 Aethalodelphis obliquidens | reverse complement strand
ATTTTATTCTCTTTGTTATAAGCAGAATACTCTGGGCACAGCTTCCACACATTCAATGATTCCTGGCCTTGTCCCAATCCATTATGAAAGGTTTTCTTGCTACTTCAAATGGGATGACACACAAAGAGGAAGACAGGAAGTGGCTATGCAGATTTCCAGCTTAATTGATCCATTTCTGTCAATTTTTTGTAGGAACAAAGAAAAGTGTAATTTTTTTTCCAATGGGAAGAGAATTATTTTTCCTCAATCTCTTTTAGTTCTCTTAAACTTGAGAAGATAACAAGAAAACGTTTTCAAGTCTACTCCCCCTTCTTTCTTACAGTGTCTTTCCTTTTTTCCCTCCTTTCTCTCCTCCTGGCCAGTCCACTCTGTGTGGGGCCGCTAGGCTCACGCAGAGAATGGGGAAAGACCAGTTATGAACAGGGTTTGTGGAGCGTAAGGATGAGTGCCAGGTCTATTGTTTCCTTTATACCAAGACATGCCGTCTATAAAGGCCCTCCTATTAACACATGATCCCTAGAAACATTTTAGGAGACCAGAGAATCGGGCAACTTGGCTTCTAGGTTAGGATCTGACCTTAACCTTCTCAGTCACTTTGAGCACATCACCCTCTGTATCTGAGTCTCATTTACTCCTTCTTGTCATTTTTTTAAAAGTATTTCTTTTCTTTAAAATTTTTATGAATTTATTTATTTTATTTTTGGCTGTGTTGGGTGTTCATTGCAGCGCACGGGCTCTCTCTAGTTGTGGAGAGCGGGAGCTACTCTTCGTTGCAGTGCGCGGGCTTCTCATTGTGGTGGCTTCTCTTGTGGAGCATGGGCTGTAGGGGGCCTGGGCTTCCATAGTTGCGGCACATGGGCTCAGTAGTTGTGGCTCACGGGCTCTAGAGCGCAGGCTCAGTAGTTGTGGTGCATGGGCTTAGTTGCTCTGTGGCATGTGGGATCTTCCCAGACCAGGGCTCGAACCCGTGTCCCCTGCATTGGCTAGCAGATTCTTAACCACTGCACCACCAGGGAAGCCCCATCTTTCTTCTCATTTAGAGAGACTTTCCCCCTCCTCTCAAGGCTGTATAAGACTTGGTGTTCTTCCTCAAAAGGCCACAGAAATGTCAATAAAAATTCCATTAGAAAAATCTTTTAACTTGCTTATGAACTAAACGTTGTTCAACCGAAAATAAACAGCATAGAGACTTCCTATTCCAGTTATTAATGTGCACTTTTTCATACACAAAAAGAGAAAGTGAA
>NW_020842491.1:0-1246 GCF_003676395.1 Aethalodelphis obliquidens | reverse complement strand
GACATTCTCATAGGAAGCCGCATGAAAATTACTTTCAAAGGCATTCATCACCTTAGCTTAAAGGAGTCTGTTCCTTCAGTGTGTATTAGTCCATGGTGCATCCTTACTTTGACTTATCTGTGAGGTTCACTTCTCGCCCCCAGGAACAAAACCTGCAGAGGGGCAACTTGTTTGGCTTGGGAGCCTGCCCAATATGAAAAGTTTGCAGGCAAAATCAGAAAGAACAGCTGCAGGAGGAGAGATGAGGGTTGCCGACAGCTAATGATTCAGAAAGCAATTTTCATGAGAGCCTTCTGCTTAACAGGAGGCAGCATGTGCTGGGCAATGGTTTACCATCCACTGCCAAGCTGGTTTCTACACCCTGAGTCCTCATTCCATCAAAACACATGTCCTGAGGGAACGCCCAGCCACCAGCTTCCACTTACCTGAGTTAGCATGATCTGCCATCTAGAATTTCAGAGAGCTTTTCATTTATTAACTCACATTTAAGTGCAAATCCAAGGTCATCTAGATAATATTCTTTGACAGCTTATTGCATATGAGGCACTGTACTGTGCACTTTTTTATACCATATTGGACTTCATAACAGACCTCTGAAGTGGGTGGTTAAGTTTCCTGCCAAGGGATCCATACACAAGGAACGATAATCAGAAAAGACCAAAGTATTACTTATTACTAGTGAGCTAGCCGCTGTTACTTCATTTTGGAATTCTAATTGAGGCTTTCCTTCTCTCTCTCTCTTGCCCCCAAATCACAGATGACTAGGTCAGGGGACAAGCTTAAGCTAACATGCCTTATACTGTGAATCATAAGCTGAGCTACTGGGACAGAACCATGTGACACGTTTGTCCCTTTCAAATGTAATAATTCTACCCATTGCTCCATAGATGTTCTGGTTACTGACCAATAACATTAACAATTCCTCTTCCAAGAATAGGATGGAGGGGAAAGGCACTGGATCTCCTATGCCTCCCAAACATGTGAAGGCCAAAGCATGGTGGGAGGAGAAGCATATCTCTTTGTAATATGTTTTATTCCCTGTTTTATAGATGTGCATGTGGAAGATTAGAAAGGCTGAGTAACTTGTCCATGTCATGTAGCCCATGCTTTTAACTTTTTTATTATACCACTTACCCTTCTCACCTATCAATTTGCCTTTTATACTGATGTCCTGAGAAACAGACCACTGTATGGTATAGAAATGAACAACCATAAATAAGCTGGAAATGCATTTCTATTTACATTA
>NW_020842490.1:0-1246 GCF_003676395.1 Aethalodelphis obliquidens | reverse complement strand
CAGCTCCTATTGAAAGTACATAGTGAAAATGAGCAACCACATAATAGATGTCATGGAGAATGATATCTAGGGATGAGTTAGCTAGGATAATACCGGTTAAACCCCCTACTGTGAATAAGAAAATAAAGCCCAAAGTTCATATTAGGGCGGGAGGTCATTTAATACTTCCTCCGTGAAGTGTTGCCAGTCAACTGAAAACTTTTACTCCTGTAGGAATTGCGATAATTATGGTAGCTGATGTAAAATATGCTCGTGTATCTACGTCTATTCCAACTGTAAACATATGATGAGCTCATACAATGAAACCCAAGAAACCAATAGAAACTATAGCTCATACTATCCCCATATACCCGAAAGGTTCTTTTTTCCCCGAATAGTAAGTAACGATGTGTGAGATTATTCCAAAGCCGGGTAGAATTAGAATATATACTTCAGGATGGCCAAAAAATCAGAACAAGTGTTGATATAAGATTGGGTCCCCTCCTCCTGCCGGGTCGAAAAAGGTTGTGTTTAGATTTCGATCAGTCAGTAGTATAGTAATTCCGGCTGCTAAGACAGGTAATGATAGTAAAAGTAAGACTGCTGTGACCAAGACTGATCAGACAAAGAGAGGCGTTTGGTATTGGGTTATAGCAGGTGGTTTTATATTAATAATAGTTGTAATGAAGTTAATAGCTCCAAGGATTGAAGATACACCGGCTAAATGTAGAGAGAAAATAGTAAGATCTACTGAGGCTCCTGCATGTGCTAGATTTCCGGCTAGAGGAGGATATACAGTTCAGCCTGTACCTGCGCCGGCTTCAATTATGGAAGATGCTATCAGTAGTAGGAAGGAAGGGGGGAGTAGTCAGAAGCTTATGTTGTTTAGACGAGGGAATGCTATGTCAGGGGCTCCAATTATCAAGGGAACTAATCAGTTTCCAAAGCCCCCAATTATGATAGGTATAACCATAAAGAAAATTATTACGAAGGCGTGAGCTGTTACTAGAACATTATAAAGTTGGTCGTCTCCGATAAGTGTGCCAGGTTGACCTAATTCAGCACGAATCAACAAGCTTAGACCAGTACCCACTATTCCTGCTCAGGCGCCAAATAGTAAATACAGGGTACCAATGTCTTTGTGATTGGTAGAGAATAGTCATTGGTTTATGAACATAGGTAAAATGGTCGAGTAGGCATTAGACTGTAAATCTAAAGACGGGGTAAAGTCCCCTTTTTACCAAGTCCTGTAGTGAATAATCATTTT
>NW_020842489.1:0-1247 GCF_003676395.1 Aethalodelphis obliquidens | reverse complement strand
CCCAATGGAAAAATAATGATATGAATTAGGACATTGGAAGTCTCTACATATATGTGTATGTGTGTGTGTGTGTGTGTCTGTGTGTCTGTGTGTTAGGAAGGTTGATGCAACATCTACATTGAACCTTATAAAGAAGGAAAATGAGTATGAAGTTGGTCCAGTGACTGAGGTGATCTTCCCCTCTCCTCCCTATCTAAGAATAGGAAATTCTCTCCTCAAGAAAATACAGTTGACCCTTGAACAATGTAGGGTTTAGAGACGCTGACTCCCTGTGCAGTCAAAAATCCACATATAACTTTATGGTCGGCCCTTCTTATCTGTGGTTCTGAATCTGAGGATTCAACCAACCACAGATCATGTAGTACTGTATTACTTATTGAAAAAAAATCCATGTATAAGTGGATCTGTGCAGTTCAAACCCAGGTTGTTCAAAGGGCAACTGTAATGTCATTCACATTCTCTACAACTTGTCATATCCCAAGTCTGGTATTCACTGAAGAACCACCAAGACTACCAAGAAAAGGAGAATTAGAATAAAAAACAAAACAGAATCAGAATCATAGATGACCTAAACATTAAAGTTCATACATATTTTGGTAAATATTATCAAGTTCAAGAAAATAGATGACAAGGTGGAGAATTTAACTTGACAACTAAAAAACATAAACTGATTGAAGTTGAACTGATAGAATTAAAAATTATATGAAATTTAAAACTCGGTAGTGGATTGGACACAGGTAAAGAGAGGTAAGTGGACTGGAAGATAGAGTAGTAACAATATTAAAACTAAAGCATGGGAAACAAAGAGAATAAAAAGTACACAAAAGCGCATTTGAGACATATGGGCCACAGTAAACATTTTTATCATATGTGTAAACTGGAATCCAAAGAAAAAAGGAGAGAGAGATTGGGATGAAAACAATATTTCACAAATGTTAACAGCTGAGAGTTCTCTAAAACTAAAAGGAATATATGGAGCCATAAATTCAATAAGCACTAAAAACATGCAACAAGAACAAATACAAAGAAAACCACACCTAAGATCACCACAGTACAATTTATGAATAGCAAAGAAAACATGACATCTTCAAAGCAGCCCGAGGAAAAAGAGATAGATTACTTTCAAAGGAACAATAGGATTAAGATTACAGCCTACTTCTCAACGAACTGACTGGATACTAGAAAATAATGGAATAACATTTTTTAAGTGCTAAAGAAAAGAACTGCCCATTGGGAATTCTAGAGGC
>NW_020842488.1:0-1247 GCF_003676395.1 Aethalodelphis obliquidens | reverse complement strand
TCAAGCCAGCACCTTCTCCATCTTTTTTTCCTGAAGCTCCAGACCCAATGTCCCCCTCAGGTGAGCCCAAGAAGAGGGGGATTTGGCAAGCACCTGAGAAACTGCAGGCTGCGGGTAAATCCCCCTGCCCAGACCCCCCCACCCCCACCCATACACGACAGAGTCAGGGCATGGCTGGGTACTCAGAGTTCTTGGCTGACACACCAGGATGACCAGGTGCCAAGAGCCCCCAAAGAGGCCCCAAAGCCCCAAAGCCCAGGCCAGGGTGCCCAGAGCACAGGGTCTTGGGTGGGGCAGCTTTGAACCAGATGTACAGCCTCACTGTCCAGGAATGAAAGGCCTGGGGCAATGAGGGGGTTGGAGATGCCTCCCCAGGCAGAGGAGGCTCTGGGAAGTGGGGGAGGACCAGGCAGCCGAGAATGAAAGAGAGCACGGAAGAGTGGGCCAGTGTGTCTGCAAGGCTGAGGCTATCTGGGGGGAGGTTGGGGGAGGGAGGCTGGGGAGGACAAGGTGGGGTGGGGGAGCGGTGATGGAGAGCGCTGAGGAGGGAGGCTGTGCTGGAACGTGTGATGGTGGGAGTGCGGCTGCAGGGTGAGGTGTGGGCGCAGGGCGGAGCTGCTCTGAGGGGTGACTGGGCTGGGGCCCTGTGTGTTTGTGTGTGAGTGCGGGACTGGTGTTTGGAGAGGGGTGGGGGCTGTCCCTGGGCCCTTGGATGGCTGAGGAAAGTACTGGAGCTGGAGCTTGCTAGGGAACACACAGAGGACTGCTTGTTTGCGGAGGTGCTGGGATCTGGGGGGGTGTGTGCGTGTGCGGGATGCGCATGCACGTGCACGGCCTGGAAGGTACGAGAAGCTGAGAGGACATTACTGTTCAAAGATGCACCGTGTCTGTGTGTTTGAGGTAAATGGTGTGGCTACAGGGGTGTCCTCCTCCGCGTGGGTGTTGAGGCGGTGTGTGTACGTGTATGTCGCGGGGAGAGTTTGGAAAGGTGTAGGGGGCTGTATCAATGTGTCTGGGGACGTGATGAGCTGCAGCGGAGGGAAACGCTGGGGCCATCGGGAGAGTCTGTGGGTGTCTGGTTAGGTGCTGGGACTCTGAGAACCTGAGTGTGTGGAAGGTATTAGGGCTACAGTAGGGTCCTGGGTGTATCTGGGGAGGTGCTGGGATTGGAGGAAGAGTTGATCTGTTTCAGGATGTGGCAGAAGCCTTGTGTGTGTGTTGGGGTGTCTGGGGGTATATTGGGGGTC
>NW_020842487.1:0-1247 GCF_003676395.1 Aethalodelphis obliquidens | reverse complement strand
TAACCCGTACGCTAACACTAACCCGCGCCCTCACACGTACGCTCCACCTAAAGCGTTGCCGTACCCTTCCATGGACCCTAAACCGTCCCCGTCCCCAACCCTAACCCTAGCCCGAACCCTAACCCTAACCCTTCCCCGAAGCCTGACCCTCACCCGTCCCCTAATCCTAACCCGTACGCAAACACTAACCCGCGCCCTCACACGTACGCTCCCCCTAAAGCGTTGCCGTACACTCCCCTGGACCCTAAACCGTCCCCTTCCCCTAACCCTAACCCAGCCCGAACCCTAACCCTAACCCTTCCCCGAAGCCTGACCCTAACTCGTTCCCTAATCCTTACCCGTACGCTAACACTAACCCGCTCTCTCACACCTATGCTCCCCCTGAAGCGTTGTCGTACCCTCCCCTTGACCCTAAACCGTCCCCGTCCCTTAAACCTAACCCTAGCTCGTACCCTAACCCTAAGCCTTCCCCGAAGCCTGACCCTCACCCGTTCCCTAATCCTAACCCGTACGCTAACACTAACCCGCGCCTTCACACGTACGCTCCCCCTAAAGCCTTGTGGTACCCTCACCTGGACCCTAAACCATACCCGTCCCCTAACCCTAAACCTAGCACGAATCCTAACCCTAACACTAACCCACGCCCTACACGTACGCTCCCCCTAAAGCGTTGTGGTCCCCTCCCCTGGACGTTAAACCGTCCCCGTCCCCTAACCCTAACCCAGCCCGAACCCTAACCCTAACCCTTCCCTGAAGCCTGACCCTCACTCGTCCCCTAATCCTTACCTGTACGGTAACACTAACCCGCGCTCTCACACCTATGCTCCCCCTAAAGCGTTGTCGTACCCTCCCCTGTACCCTAAACCGTCCCTGTGCCCCAACCCTAACCCTACCCCGAACCCTAACCCTAACACATCCCCGAAGCCTGACCCTCACCCGTCCCATAATCCTAACCCGTACGCTAACACTAACCCGCGCCCTCTCACGTACGCTCCCCCTAAAGCGTTGCCGTACTCTCCCCTGGACCCTAAACCGTCCCCGTCCCCTACCCCTAACCCTAGCCCGAACCCTAACCCTAAGCCTTCCCCGCAGCCTGACCCTCACCCGTCCCCTAATCCTAAACCGTACGGTAACACTAACCCACGCCCTCACACGTACGCTCGCCCTAAAGCGTTGTTGTACTCTCACCTGGACCCTAAACCGTCCCCATCCCCTAACCCTAACCCTAGCCCGAACCCTAACCCTAA
>NW_020842486.1:629-1248 GCF_003676395.1 Aethalodelphis obliquidens | reverse complement strand
GACCCTCACCCGTCCCCTAATCCTATCATGTATGCTAACACTAACCCACGCCCTCACACGTACGCTCCCCCTAAAGCGTTATCGTACCCTCACCTGGACCCTAAACCATCCCCTAACCCTAACCCTAGCCCGAACCCTAACACTAAACCTTCCCCGAAGCCTGACCCTCACCCGTCCCCTAATCCTAACCCGGACGCTAACACTAACCCGCGCCCTCACAAGTACGCTCCCTGTAAACCGTTGTCGTACCCTCACCTGGACCCTAAACCGTCCCCGTCCCCTAACCCTAACCCTAGCCCGAACCCTAACCCTAACCCTTCCCCGAAGCCTGACCCTCACCCATCCCATAATCCTAACCCGTACACTAACACTAACCCGCGCCCTCACACATACACTCCCCCTAAAGTGTTGTCGTACCCTCACCTGGACCCTAAACCGTCCCCGTCCCCTAGCCCGAACCCTAACCCTTCCCCGAAGCCTGACCCTCACCCGTCCCCTAATCCTAACCCGTACGCTAACACAAACCCGCGCCCTCACACATACGCTCCCCCTAAAGTGTTGTCGTACCCTCACCTGGACCCTGAACCGTCCCCGTCCCCTAACACTAACCCTAGCCCGA
>NW_020842486.1:0-619 GCF_003676395.1 Aethalodelphis obliquidens | reverse complement strand
GACCCTCACCCGTCCCCTAATCCTATCATGTATGCTAACACTAACCCACGCCCTCACACGTACGCTCCCCCTAAAGCGTTATCGTACCCTCACCTGGACCCTAAACCATCCCCTAACCCTAACCCTAGCCCGAACCCTAACACTAAACCTTCCCCGAAGCCTGACCCTCACCCGTCCCCTAATCCTAACCCGGACGCTAACACTAACCCGCGCCCTCACAAGTACGCTCCCTGTAAACCGTTGTCGTACCCTCACCTGGACCCTAAACCGTCCCCGTCCCCTAACCCTAACCCTAGCCCGAACCCTAACCCTAACCCTTCCCCGAAGCCTGACCCTCACCCATCCCATAATCCTAACCCGTACACTAACACTAACCCGCGCCCTCACACATACACTCCCCCTAAAGTGTTGTCGTACCCTCACCTGGACCCTAAACCGTCCCCGTCCCCTAGCCCGAACCCTAACCCTTCCCCGAAGCCTGACCCTCACCCGTCCCCTAATCCTAACCCGTACGCTAACACAAACCCGCGCCCTCACACATACGCTCCCCCTAAAGTGTTGTCGTACCCTCACCTGGACCCTGAACCGTCCCCGTCCCCTAACACTAACCCTAGCCCGA
>NW_020842485.1:0-1248 GCF_003676395.1 Aethalodelphis obliquidens | reverse complement strand
ACCTGGGTCTGCTAAGCAACATCCAGACCCGTAGTCCTTTAGAGCCCGAGCTCTAAAGGATGTGTATGCCGAGCGTAGGGAAACGCACTGCACTCTCTTTGGGAGCAGCTTCATTTCCTCAGCACTCGCACACGTTCACGAACACCGTTGTGGAACGTCCCTCATGGCGTCGAAGTCTGACGCACTGCCCGAGTCTGAGCTGAACTCAGAGTAACCCTCGGCTTCGCATTCCACCCAGGAGCTCCTTCCTGAAGTCACCGTGCCTCCCAGAGATAGTCGGCGTGTGTTCTTACTGCCATTTAAGACAGTCCTGCTCTTCCTGTGACACTGCAGGCTTTTGGATAGCCACAGGCCCAGAGGAGCAGCTGCGGCGTTCCTTGGTTGAGGCAGTTCGCTTGATGCAGAACACCCTACTTCGAGAAGTTGATTCAGGGGAGGAAACACAGGGTAACCTGTGTCTCTTTAGACTTGTTAGAAACCACAGGGGTGTATGCTGCGTGTGCCCATGGAAACGGGGGCCTGCTGGAACTAGCCTTGCTTTCCCATTTTGAAGGCTGCATTCATGCTGCCTTGAAGCTACCTGACATTCCCTGCTCTTGACAGGCATGTCAACCCTGTAAGAATGCTTCGCGGAAAAGTATGAGTCTGTTCTGTCTGAATCAGGTGCTTCTGTGGCCGCGGTTGTGGTCCGCCTGACAAGCTCTAGCGCTATACGGAATCTCAACGTGAAAACTTGCCTCCAGGTTAGGACCCTAGTAGCCGTGCAGAAAGGGAGGCGGGAAGCTGTTTCCATCAGTTCTTAGTCGCTTATATGCTTTATGTGAAAGGAAGTACACTTTTGAGGACTTGTAGGCCTCTCGGGTATGCATTACTTTCCCTCCAAGTTCACTGAGTACCTCCAGACCCCCGTGGGCCGGCTGAGCCACTTCGAGACCATTGTTTGATCCCACCGAGACCCTCTGTGCCTGCCGAGGGATGGGCAACACCCTGTACGTCCCTTGAGGAGAGCTACATTTCCAGAGTCCTCGAACAGCCTCAGGAAAACATTTCTGGTGAGTACGACTGTGTCATGGCCCTTGTGTGAGCTGCCATGAGAAAACAGTGAGCTTTGAATACTTCGAGGTCCTCGTACCCGAACTCCCTCTGCTCGAGGAGGAAGTCAGAATCTTACCGTGCGGTATCGCTAACGGCACACCCAGCATGAACAGATGCCTGGAAGTAAGGCCCTGATTTGCCGTGCAGAAGCGG
>NW_020842484.1:0-1249 GCF_003676395.1 Aethalodelphis obliquidens | reverse complement strand
AAAAACATAAAAGAACATTCTTCATTCTAAGTCTCTCTCTCTCTCTCTCTCTCTCATTCTCTCTCATCCTCTCTCATCCTCCTCTTCTTAGTTGTTTTGTTGCTGTTATAAGTTTTCTGACTAATGCCATTGAAGGCCCAGGTACATTCTGTCTTCCTGCTTTGCCATTTTTAGCGTGTGGATTCCATTCTCCCGTTCATAGTATGGTTGATAATCTTCTAACAACCTGCCATTATTCCAAGCATAAAGAAGAAGAAAGGGTGGAAAAAACATAAAGTGCCTAAGGGCAAAAGCATAACTGCCTGCCTATGGAGCCTCACCATTCTTCAAAACATTCCCAAAAGCTCAACTCAGTGACTTGTTTCCATCTCATTGTTGGAACCATGCTACTTTGCTTTCCTTAGATAAAAAAAGACTAGGAAAACAGTGGGGCTGAATAGATTGGGTTGATGAACACCACTGTATCTGACACTATCATCAGACAGAAGATAGTATGCTTTATATTTTAATATTTCTTGTCTAACACTGAACAGAGAAAATAAGGAAATTTGTGCTCATCTGACTGAACTATGCCTTGGTGTCCTGAAATTAATTTTATGTGGATTGAAGAAATCAACAATCACTAAATTTCAGAACGGAATTTCAATTTTCATTTAGTAAATCCTAAACCATATGTAATATTTGTTTAAATTGTTAATCTTTCTCAAAAAATATTGAAGTTCTTAATGTTAACTTTATGGGATTAAGCCAAAGATATCAAGAGTGTTAGAAATTCCATGCCCTATATATTGTGAAGTGTGGAATGGTACGAATATACGATCTTTTGTCTTATTACAAATTATAATAAGCTTTTTACTTGACTATCTGTTAAGTTCTGTAGCTTTTCTAAAATTAAGATTAAGTTAAATTTGAGCTAATATATTCTAATCCATGTAAAATTTACATATCTGATTTTGTGACTTTTTGTGACTATCCTTCAAATCAGCACTTCTATAGCAGAGCCTATCTACCAGCAACAACAAAATTTAAGATATGTTATTTTATACTTTCAGTGATCTTAGTCCTTGCACTTAAAAAACCTCCGTATCAATATACGTTAATGGGAAGACTTTGTAATGTAACCAAAAACTCAACAATGTTTTTTTACTTCACTGTTCTCTTGTCTGGATGGCATAGTGTAGATGATGGGTAATAAAAAAAACAAAAATGAGATTCAAAGCAATTATTTTCCAAACTGCTGGCATTGAAA
>NW_020842483.1:580-1249 GCF_003676395.1 Aethalodelphis obliquidens | reverse complement strand
TTGTTGAGGATTTTTGCATCTATGTTCATCAGTGATATTGCCCTGTATTTTCTTTCTTTGTGATATCTTTTCTGGTTTTGTTTGGTATCAGGGTGATGGTGGCTTCATACAGTGAATTTGGGAGTGTTTCTCTCTCTGCAACTTTTGGGAAGAGTTTGAGAAAGATCAGTGTTAGCTCTCCTCTAAATAGTATTCGACAGAATTCAATAGAATAGAATAGAATAGAATAGAATTTGATAGAATTCCCCTGTGAAGCCAGCTGGTCCTTGACTTTTGCTTGTTGGAAGATTTTTTTAATATAAATTTATTCATTCATTCATTTAATTTTTGGCTGCATTGGGTCTTCACTGCTGCACGCGGGCTTTCTCTAGTTGTGGTGAGTGGGGGCTACTCTTTGTTGTGGTGCACAGGCTCTTCATTGTGGTGGCTTCTCTTGTTGTGGAGCACAGGCTCTAGGCCTGCGGGCTTCAGCAGTTGTGGCACACGGGCTTCCGTAGTTGTGGCTCGCGGGCTGTAGAGCACAGGCTCAGTAGTTGTGACGCACGGGCATAGTTGCTCCACGGTATGTGGGATCCTCCCAGACCAGGGCTCGAACCCATGTCCCCTGCATTGACAGGCAGATTCTTAAGCACTGCACCACCAGGGAAGCCCTGCTTGTTGGAAGATTTT
>NW_020842483.1:0-570 GCF_003676395.1 Aethalodelphis obliquidens | reverse complement strand
TTTTTTCATCCTTCATCTCTGGTGTGAAAGAGCCCAAGTTCTGCCCCCAGCCTGTGCTGTAGGACTTGCAAGCTAAAAATGATTTTTGTATTTTTAAATGTTGAAACAAATTTAAATATTTTGCAACATTTGAGAATTATATGACATTCGCATTTTAGTGTTTATAAATAATATTTCATTGGAGCACAGCTCCTTTTTTCACCTTTTATCTGTGCTGCTTTCCTGCTACAATGGCAAACTTGATGGATAAAGCAGAGGTCATATGACAAATTTTAAGATATTCACTCTCTGGCCCTTTAGAAAAGTCTGGCAGCTCCTTCTCTAGAAAGTAGTATTTTCTTACCACTATATGCTGAGGGTTATACTTAATAAGCAGGTAAACTTTTGGTGAATTTTGCCCCTTGAAATAAACCTTGGGCAGCTGTAAAACTGATGACATTACTCTAAGGAATCTCATAATAAATCTAGCCACCAAATGTGCAATTATTACTAGGCTGAGAAGGGAATTCATGTGCTGACTTCTTTCATCCAAGAAATCACCACAAATTAGCATAACTGGAATACAGCTCC
>NW_020842482.1:687-1249 GCF_003676395.1 Aethalodelphis obliquidens | reverse complement strand
TACGGAGGGGATGGGAACTTCCATGAAAGAGCTTCTGAAGCTAAGTAGCCTGGTCCATTTCCTAATTTCTTCAACGAATATCTGAGTGCTTGCTGGAGCCAGTCACTGTACTTGGTCCTTGAGATAGACAGCTGTGAAAACATTATACAGAGAGCCTTGCAATCTGGGAGTGAGAGGTGGGGTAGGGAAGGACCCGCAAATGAAAGCATGGAAGTTTTTAGCATGTTACCAGATGATGCAGGTTACGGGAACAATAAAGCATCAAAGGGAAAGAGGGCTACCCTAATTAGAAGGGGACACGTGGACGGACTGGAGAGAGCAGCCCCTGTAGATATGGAGAGAAAGAACATTCTAGGCAGAGAGAATAGTAAGTGCAGGAGGCTATGGGGAGGGAGCTGCTAGGAACAGCCAGGGACAGCGTGCCAGTGTGTCTGGAAGAGCTTGAGGGAAGGGGAGGGACGGTGTGTGTGTGTGTGTGCGTGCGTGCGCGTGTGCGTGCGTGCGTGCGTGTGTGTGTGTGTGTGTGTGTGTGTGTGTGAGAGAGAGAGAGAGAGAGAGAGAG
>NW_020842482.1:0-587 GCF_003676395.1 Aethalodelphis obliquidens | reverse complement strand
ACCTGAGGGGAGAGGTTTTCTGTCTCTTGCAGGGTGCCGGCTAGGGTCTAGTCTGGGAGTGGCGCCCCGCTCCCCGTCTGCAGCACTCTGCCCTCCTCACCTCCTGTAAACGGAGGCGAAGTGCATCCTTGAGGCTCTCCCAGAGAGTTGATGGCCTGCCTGGGACAGTCCTGAGTCACAGCCCCTTGGCTGTCACCAGCTCCAGGGATGCTCCTGTCCTGAGCATTAACCTCCCTCAGGGGGAGTCCTCATTCTCCAGGGAGGAAATGGATATCTCACTGCTGCGGGTTCTTAACTCCTGTAAAGCTGCAGGACAAATGACTTCGCTGAACATGCTTCATGCAGGGAAGAATGGGTAATCTCAGAGAAGGGAATAAAACTTCTCAAAACTCCGAACCAGGGGATTGCAGAGAAGCTCGCTGTCTTCTCTCTTGGGTGCGTGTGTGTGAATCGGGGAAGGAGAGGGCGGGCACCGACTTGGGTCTCGATTCGCCCCCGCGGACCATTCTTCCAGGGCAAGTTTTTCTTAGCGTCACTCAGTTTCCTGAAGTGGGAGAATGAATACCCAGTGTAGCAAAGGGGGAAGA
>NW_020842481.1:559-1249 GCF_003676395.1 Aethalodelphis obliquidens | reverse complement strand
CTGCAGTGAATATATGGTGCTACTACTCCTGCTGCTGCAGCCACTTCGCCTGCTGCTACTACCACTACTATTACTACTAGTCCAGTGCATGGCAAATACTACTTCTATTACCACTACTGCTGCTACTTCTACTGCTGCTGCTACCTCCGTTCCCCGGCCTAGGCGGGCGGCGGGGCCCTGCCGGGACTGGCGGGCCGCTGGGCTGGCGGTAAGGCCCAAGCGCCCGCTAAGCTGCGCCTCAAGAGGCAGCCCGCGACCCCGCCGGCATCTACTGCCAAACCAGCCTAGAAGGGCCCGATCTCGCCGCGATCGCGGAAACTAAGCAGGGTCGGACCTGGTTACCGAGACCTCTAGGGAAGACCGGGTGCTCTAGGCTTTTTGCCTCCCGCTCCGCCTTCTCCTTTTGGCGCCCGCGGCGTTCACGGGTACAGATGCAAGCCCGCCGGGGACAGATGCAATCCCCACCTCCTCAGGCCCCTCCCACCACAGCAAGCGTCTGATGGGGCGCTCCCTGCCTGCCTGAGCGGCCTGGCGGCCAGAAGTCGTCCCTGGAAGGCGGAGACACACCAGACGCTTCCGCCTGACGGAAACCAGACGTGGCCGCGGACCCGCGGTCCGTCCGTGCGGCCCGCGAGCCCCTCGGCCTGCACCTGGCCGCCCCCACTGGAGCCCAGCCCCGGCGCCGCCACC
>NW_020842481.1:0-459 GCF_003676395.1 Aethalodelphis obliquidens | reverse complement strand
GGCCGCACCCACTGGAGCCCAGCCCCGGCGCCGCCACCTGTCTGCCGGGCTGGCTCTCCACAGCTCCATACGGAAAAAGCCGCCCCTCCGCCATTTCATCATGGCCGGGCACGGGAGCGGGATCGAGGGCCCAGGCCGCTTCCCTGGGCCTGCCGGCCACCTGGGGCGGGGTCCTGAGCTCGGACGGTGGCGTGGGGGCGAGGGTGGCGTGGCCGGGTCTAAGGGGCCGTGCCAACTCAATGGTGGCTCCCAGTGGCTGCGGGCCAGCTTCTGTCAGGCAGGAGGGCCGGTCCGGTCTGCGTCTGAGCTGCGCCTAGCGCAGCGTGGGCGGGCAGGTGGGATGCCCAAGGGACCGCGGTCCCCGGGCCCGGAAGCCTCCTGGGCCACATCCCCGTGAGCGGCCTGCGGGATTTGGGGCGGGGCGCCAAGCGCCGAAAAGTTTGCTGGCTCCCGCCCGCC
>NW_020842480.1:0-1249 GCF_003676395.1 Aethalodelphis obliquidens | reverse complement strand
TGATGGTCATTCTGACTGGTGTGAACTGATAGCTTTTTGTGGTTGGATTTGCATGCATGTTATAATTCCTTATATTTACAAATTAGCCATGTCCTTTTTTTTAAAGAGTACAACTTACCTATTCAAAGATTTTTGTGGAGTTATGTGTCATATTTTGAATATTTTAGACCATTACCTCCCTCAAGACATTTTGAGGGCAGGTGTCATTTGCAGCCCTGCATGCCTTGTGAATATCAAGTGATCATTAGCACAGGTTTTAAAACTGCTCTTGCAGGTTACAGCCACAGGGAAGCAGCATTTCTACATTCCCTACTGTGGTTACTAGGATACAGAACTCTTCTGAAAGTTGTGTTCCTCGGTTGTAAATTAGAGTAGAAGGTCCCTGGAGAAACCCCCAAATTTTATGTATGCTTACTTATGTTTGTTTTCAAAATTTAATTTATATTTTTTATCGGAGTTTATTTAATTAGAGTGTTCTGATTAATTGGGTGTATAGAATCTGGTTAAATATTCATATATATATATATATGTGTGTGTGTGTGTGTGTATGTTCGTCTTCGGAACCTGTTCCTATGTAGGTTATTACAAGGTGTTGAGTAGACCTCCTGGTAACTGGTAGGTGTTTGGTGATTATGTATTTTATGTGTATCATATATATTACGTGTATAATGTGTATAATCATACACATTACATGTATAATATATATGATTATATATTTTATATGTATGTATTTTAATGTATCAGTGATTATATAATTTATATATTTTATATGTTTATATACATATATGAGTATATGAATGTTACCTCATGTTAATATACATATACTCATAAATATACTCACACAAATGCATTTACTCATGTTATACATGAGTACAGATAGCCCATAATCCTAATTAATCCATTCCTCCCACCTTTCATTTTGGTTAACCATTAGTTTGTTTTATAAGTCTGTGAGTGTCTTTTTCTGTGGAAATATGTTCATTGGTAACAATATTAGGATAACATGTGTAAATGATACAATACGATATTTACCTTTCCCTTTCAACTTATTTCACATAATATGATTATTTCTAGGCTCATTAAAGGACATGAAAATGGCACTGTTTCATTTTTTCCAGGTTAATAATTCATTAGGTACTTGTACCACTTCTGCTTTGTCCATTTATCTGTTGATGGACATTTTGTTTGCTTCCATAACTTGGCTATTGTAAATATTGCTGCAGTGCAGGATTACCATCCTTTTCCTTTT
>NW_020842479.1:0-1250 GCF_003676395.1 Aethalodelphis obliquidens | reverse complement strand
GGCTGCTTCCCACTAGCTATCTGTCTTACGTTTGGTAGTGTATATATGTCCATACCTCTCTCTCGCTTTGTCACAGCTCACCCTCCCCCCTCCCCATATCTTCAAGTCCGTTCTCCAGTAGGTCTGTGTATTTATTCCTGTCTTACCCCTCGGTTCTTCATGGCATTTTTTTCCTTAAATTCCATATATATATGTTAGCATACGGTATTTGTCTTTCTCTTTCTGACTTACTTCATTCTGTACGACAGATCTAGGTGTATCCACCTCATTACAAATAGCTCAATTTCATTTGTTTATGGCTGAGTAATATTCCATTGTATATATGTGTCACATCTTCTTTATCCATTCATCTGATGATGGGCACTTAGGTTGTTTCCATTTCTGGGCTATTTTAAATAGAGCTGCAATGAACATTTTGGTACATGACTCTTTTTGAATTATGGTCTTCTCAGGGTGTATGCCCAGTAGTGGGATTGCTTGGTCATATGGTAGGTCTATTTGTTGTTTTTTAAGGAGCCTCCATACTGTTCTCCATAGTGGCTGTACCAATTCACATTGCCACCAGCAGTGACGGAGTGTTCCCTTTTCTCCACACTCTCTCCAGCATTTATTGTTTCTAGATTTTTTGATGATGGCCATTCTGACTGGTGTGAGATGATATCTCATTGTAGTTTTGATTTGTATTTCCCTAATGATTAATGATGTTGAGTATTCTTTCATGTGTTTGTTGGCAGTCTGTATATCTTCTTTGGAGAAATGTCTATTTAGGTATTCTGCCCATTTTTGGATTGGGTTGTTGGTTTTATTGTTATTGAGCTGAATGAGCTGCTTTTAATTTTGGGGAATTAATCCTTTGTCAGTTGCTTCATTTGCAAATATTTTCTCCCATTCTGAGGGTTGTCTTTTGGTCTTGTTTATGGTTTCCTTTGCTGTGCAAAAGCTTTGACGTTTCATTAGGTCCCACTTGTTTATTTTTGTTTTTAATTCCATTTCTCTAGGAGGTGGGTCAAAAAGAATCTTGCTGTGATTTATGTCATAGAGTGTTCTGCCTATGATTTCCTCTAAGAGTTTGATAGATCCTGGCCTTACATTTAGGTCTTTAATCCATTTTGAACTTATTTTTGTGTATGGTGTTAGGGAGTGATTTAATCTCATACTTTTACATGTAACCTTCCCGTTTCCCCAGCACCACTTATTGAAGAGGCTGTCCTTTCTCCACTGTACATTCCTGCCTCCTTGATCAAAGATAA
>NW_020842478.1:0-1250 GCF_003676395.1 Aethalodelphis obliquidens | reverse complement strand
TTTGATATCAAGTGTGTGTTCAGGTTCAGTGTTTCCTGATTGATATTCTGTCCGGATGATCTATACAGTGTTGAAAGTTGGGTATCGATGTTTCTTACCATTATTTTATTTCTGCACATTTTCCCCTTCACGTGGGTTAATGTATTCTTTATATGTTGAGAGGCTCCAAAGCTGGATACATACATATTTATAATTGTCATGATTTCTTGATGAATTAATCCATTTATCATTATATGATAACCTTTTTTCCTTTGAGAGGTTTGACTTCAAGTCTTTTTTACCTCATAATAGACTACTCAGGCAAGTATCATTTCATGGAGTATTTTTTTCCCAATCATTCAATTTTATGCTATATATGGATTAGAAGTTAACATGAATCTTTTTTTTTTTTTTTTTGCGGTACGCGGGTCTCTCACTGCCGTGGCCTCTCCCGTTGCGGAGCACAGGCTCCAGACGCGCAGGCTCAGCGGCCATGGCTCACGGGCCCAGCTGCTCCGCGGCATGTGGGATCTTCCCGGACCGGGGCACGAACCCCCGTCCCCTGCATCAGCAGGCGGACTCTCAACTACTGCGCCACCAGGGAAGCCCTAACATGAATCTCTTGCACACAGTATAACTGAACTTTCTTTAATCCATTCAGCCACGCTATGGATTATTTAAATTGAAGTATAGTTGATTTACAACATTACATTGGTCTCAGGGGTACAACATATGGATTGAATATTTTTATAGATCATGCTCCACGAAAGTGATTACAAAATAATGGCTATATTTCCCTGTGTTGTACTATATATCCTTGTTTATTTCATACATAGGGGTACTGGATTTAGAGACACAAACTACTGTATTTCTCTCCCCCCTTCACTCGCCCCACCAGTAACCACTAAGTTGTTCTCTGTGAGTCTATTTCTGTTTTGTTATATACATTCCTTTCTTGCATTTTAGATTCTACAGAGAAGTGAGAACATAGAGTATTTGTCTTTCTCTAACTTATTTAAGTAGGTATAAATATTCTAGCCCTATCCATGTTGTTGCAAATGGCAGAATTTGATCCTTTTTAAGGGCTGAGTAATAGTCTATTGTGTATACATACCACCTTCTTTATCCACTCATGTGTTGATGGACATTTAGTTTGCTTCCATATGTTGGCAATTGTAAATAATGGTGCTATGAACATTGGGATGCATGTATCTTGTCAAATTTGTGTCTTCATTTTCTTTGGACATATACCAAGCAGTGGAATTGTTGGC
>NW_020842477.1:0-1252 GCF_003676395.1 Aethalodelphis obliquidens | reverse complement strand
TACTTCCTTGCAAGGAAGGTTTGTGAAGATTTGTTGCTGTTGTTTGCATTATTAGTTTTATTATGCTAATTCTAGAATCTCTGGTGCATAGTGCAATCTCAGGCAGGAAGTAGTGGCTCACTAAAACAGGTATCCCAAAAGTCTTAGTAGAACTTCAAGATTAATTCCTTCAGGAAGAGGTAAAATTGTCATTAGATGCAGATGATATGATACTATATAGAGAAAACCCTAAAGACTCTACATGAAAACTACTACAACTGATAAACGAATTCAGCAAGGTAGCAGAATACAAGATTAACATACAGAAATTGGTTGCATTTCTTTATACCAACAATGAAATATCGGAAAGGGAATGTAAAAAAACAATGCCTTTTAAAATCACAACCCCAAAAATAAAATACTTAGGAATAAACCTCACCAAGAAAGCAAAAGACTTATACGCTGACAACTGTAAGACATTAATAAAGGAAAGTGAAGATGATTCAAAGAAATGGAAAGACATCTCATGTTCTTGGGTTGGAGGAATTAGTATTGTTAAAATGCTCATACTACCCAAAGCAATCTACAGATTTAATGCGATCCCTATCAAATTACCCATGACATTTTTCACGCAATTAGAACAAATAATCCTAAAATTCATACAGAACCATAAAAGACCCACAATTGCCAAAGCAATCCTGAAGAAAAAGAACAACGTTGGAGGCATAGCCACCCCAGACTCAGACAGTACTCCAAAGTCACAGTAATCAAAACAGCGTGGTATTGGCACAAAAGCAGACATATGGATCAATGGAACAGAATACGGAGCCCAGAAATAAACTCACACACCTCAGTTAAAGAGACAGTCTCTTCCGCAAGTGGTGTTGGTAAAGTTGGACAGCCTTATATAAACCAGTGAAGTTAGAACACATCCTTTCACCATACACGAAAATAAACTCAAAATGTCTTAAAGACTTAAACATAAGACATGACACCATAAAACTTCTAGAAGAGAACACAGGCAAAATATTCTCTGACATAAATCATACCAATGTTTTCTTAGGTCAGTCTCCCAAGACAATAGAAATAAAAATGAAAATAAACAAAGGGGACCGAATCAAACTTACAAGCTTTTGCACAGCAAAGGAAACCATAAACAAAGTGAAAAGACAACCTACAGAATGGGAGAAAATATTTGCAAATGATGCGACCAGCAAGGGCTTAACTTCCAAAATATACAAACAGCTCATACAACTTGATGACAATAAAAGCA
>NW_020842476.1:0-1252 GCF_003676395.1 Aethalodelphis obliquidens | reverse complement strand
GGATTTCCCAAACTGCAGTCAGTTACTAGCCACATTAATAACTGTTTTAAACCTTATTCACATTGCATCAAAGGGATGCTTTGATGCACTGCTGAGGTCTTCTCAGCAAAGCTCATGGGAATTTGGTATATGAGGATCCACACTAGCGATCCATTTCATCGGTGTCAATCTTTCTGGACAGTTTGGGTGGAAAGGACAATTCCTGAAGGTGCGATACCTTCACCGCATGTACTAGCATTGGGCCTTGCTTGTGTGTGTGTCACCGACTTCAGCCTTGCTGTAGCAATAATAGCTAAGGTACTGTAGAGCTGAGAGGCTATTTAAGTATTTATAGATATATACATAAGATAAAAGCACCTAACTTTTTTCTACCTATTGCTCACTTTCCACAGCGGTGTACACACCACACTTTAGGAAACAGTGATGTTGTCCAATTTGTCTTCTCATTTGAAGATGAGAAAAGAAGTTCTGGAGACCTTTCATTGCTCAAGGTCATTCGAGTGTTTAAGGGCAGGATGCTGGGGTTCCTGACTTCCAGGGAACCTAACCTTTCTCTGAAATTATACTGCCCCTTAATCTCTTAGCAGTACATAAAACAAATATTGGTGACCTTGTGACATGCCAGCCCTTGGGTGAAATGGAGATCTGTGACTGGCTCTCAAACTTTTAAGAAATGGGAGTCTAGAAAAAAAGACCCAAAACAGTCATGCAAAGACTCACTGGGCTGGAAGGGGAGCCCATGGTCGTCTAGCTCAGTGCTGGGCTGAACCCTGGATCGTCCAAGGAGGGTCTTGGAGGCCTCTCTGCAGGCCAAGTAGTCAAGGCATAAGGGGGAATCAGGCAGGTTTGCTTCTGTTTCTTCATGTTATTTTCATGTAAGATAGCACTGAAAACTTCAGAAGTAACACTGGAAATGTGCTGTGCTTGTCCATTTTCATCTTATAGGTAATGACATGAAGGCTTAAAGGGGGATCATGTTTTTCTAGTTGAAGACAGACAACATTCTTCATCCAGCATTCCTATAGCTTAAAAAAGCAATAGAGGCAAGTGGGGCCATGAACGTGGGTTTTGTGGTCACGCAGATTTGAACTTGCATCCCAGCAGGGCTTGAATGGAGTTTTTCTCTCCAAATTAGGCAAATTGTTTCTCCAAGCCTCATGGGGTTGTCAGTGTTGTTATAGGGGAGTGAGGTAAAAGCATTTTCTTCACCATATCCTGCCCCAGACATGTTATCTGAAAGGAAGGAAAGAAG
>NW_020842475.1:0-1253 GCF_003676395.1 Aethalodelphis obliquidens | reverse complement strand
CCAACTCTACAGTGGATACCTATTCTTAGGTCTTCAATAAAGTGTCATTCATTTCAAATAGGGGTCAGAGATAGTACCTTTTTAGACATTGTTAAGGAAATTTAATGTAATGGTTCAGAACATAGACTGTAACTGACAGCCTGGATTCTAGGTCAGGATCAATCCTTACTATTTGTGTGACTTTGGCAAGCTACTTAAACTCTTTGAGTTCAATTTCCTTATCTGTAAGTTTGGAATAATAGTATCTGTCTCATGGTGTGAAGACTGAATGACATAACACTACATGTAAAGCCCTATAAACAGTGCTTTGTCCACAGTGAGCATCCAACAAATGATACCTGTTACTAACAGGAACTGTATACAAAGACTCGAGTGACATTTTTACTCACTCTGGAGTTCACTCATTGCAAAAACAAGCGTACTTTTTCCTAACTACTTTAATAATATGATGTTTTTATTCCAAAGAGGCCTAAGTTTAATAATTCATTTTAAAAGTATTTATTTAAACAGATTAGAGTAGTAATTTCGCTATCAGTAGCTATCACTACCTTATGTTTTTTGAGTCCTTTTAACTTCTAAACAGCTTTTAGATCCTCATAACATTCCTATAAGCACCACAGAACAGATGTATTCCTATTATAAATTAGGAAACTGGATAATATAGAGTTAGTGATTGCCCATAATAGAGTTAAGACCACCAGACTCTTAGTCTAGTATTCATAAAAATCAGCCCAAATGCAAAAAGATATTGAGTCCTTATTATGCACCCAACATTACAGTAGGTGCTTCAGAGGATTAAAATTATATAAAACACAATTCATTGCCAAAACAACTTACTTTCTAATTGGGGAGATATGACTTTATTTGTCTTTTGCATAGTCTCAGCGATTTTGCCCAGCTTTCAAAACTCCTCAAAATCTGTCCAAGCCTCCATTCTTTACTATTATTTTTCAGTAGAAACCCATATTTCTAGCTATTTATTTCCATGAGTCAAGAAACTTTCTGAGGTTTTAAAAACAATACTTTAGGGCTTCCCTGGTGACACAGTGGTTGAGAGTCCGCCTGCCAATGCAGGAGACACTGGTTCGTGCCCCGGTCCGGGAAGAACCCACATGCCGCGGAGCGGCTGGGCCTGTGAGCCATGGCCGCTGAGCCTGTGCGTCCGGGGACTGTGCGTCTGGAGCCTGTGCTCTGCAACGCGAGAGGCCACGTTGACACTTTATTGAAGACCTAAGAATAGGTATCCACTGTAG
>NW_020842474.1:0-1253 GCF_003676395.1 Aethalodelphis obliquidens | reverse complement strand
TCTGGCACCTTCAAATAATGTGGCTTTGTAACCAATTATTTACATGTTTTATCCACAGAGAATCTTTTTTTTTTTTAATAAATTTATTTATTTTTGGCTGTGTTGGGTCTTTGTTGCTGCACATGGGCTTTCTCTAGTTGGGGCGAGTGGGGGCTACTCTACATTGTGGTGTGCGGGCTCCTCATTGCTGTGGCTTCTCTCGTTGCGGAGCACGGGCTCTAGGCGCTGGGGTTTCAGTAGTTGTGGCACGCGGGCTTCAGTAGCTGTGGCTCATTGGCCCTAGAGCACAAGCTCAGTAGTTCCGGCGCACGGGCTTAGTTGCTCCGCGGCATGTGGGATCTTCCCAGACCAGGGCCCGAACCCATGTCCCCTGCACTGGCAGGAGGATTCCCAACCACTGTGCCACCAGGGAAGTCCCCACACAGAGAATCTTAAGGTCAAAATATACAACTCGATTAACTACACTTCCTCCTGTTCACATTTCCCTCATATTTTCTTCATCTTCTGTCTATGTTTCCTTGGCCCTGTTTATATTAAGTGCTTTTGCCATTATATTTGATTGTCTGTATTCCGGTGAGTTACCACAATGCTTTATGAGACATGGTAGGATATAAATGCATTTAAGTTATATATATATATACACATATATATATACATATATATATATATATATATGTAGTTTGCTTGAGTGCAGTGTTTTTTGTTTTCTGTACTGAATTCATTAGCATGGGTCGGTATAAAATTTAGCATAGGTCAATATGTAATTTGTAAACTAATAAGGTCTTAAAAGTGAGGAATTAAGTCTTTTAAATTTAATTATTTACTGTAAAGAGCAGAATAGCATACATAAACAGGTGCCTAAGGAAAATTTGTATTCTAATATGGAACTCTCATGAACACCTATTTTTTTTTCTTTTAATGGTATGATAGTAGGCCATTTGATTATTTCTATTTTTATGGCTTTAACTTTAGAACAATGAAATATTCATAAATTTTAAAAAGTATTTTTCTTTATTTGATGCGGCTGGGATACTGGAGAAATGAAAGGTCAAACACCTATTGAGGAATCCATACTTGTCTATACATTGTGTACTTTTATTTCAATAACTGATTTAAAATTCCTAAAAGGATGCTATAATAAGTTATTATGCCATTTTACACACTGAATTAAGTGAATTTCAGGGAGGTATGAAACTTGCCTAAGGTTATCCAGCTGCCAAGCGGTAGGAGTGAGAATTAAATCCAGGTATACC
>NW_020842473.1:0-1253 GCF_003676395.1 Aethalodelphis obliquidens | reverse complement strand
CTACAGTGGATACCTATTCTTAGGTCTTCAATAAAGTGTCAACGTGGCCTCTCGCGTTGCAGAGCACAGGCTCCAGACGCACAGTCCCCGGACGCACAGGCTCAGCGGCCATGGCTCACAGGCCCAGCCGCTCCGCGGCATGTGGGTTCTTCCCGGACCGGGGCACGAACCAGTGTCTCCTGCATTGGCAGGCGGACTCTCAACCACTGTGTCACCAGGGAAGCCCTAAAGTATTGTTTTTAAAACCTCAGAAAGTTTCTTGACTCATGGAAATAAATAGCTAGAAATATGGGTTTCTACTGAAAAATAATAGTAAAGAATGGAGGCTTGGACAGATTTTGAGGAGTTTTGAAAGCTGGGCAAAATCGCTGAGACTATGCAAAAGACAAATAAAGTCATATCTCCCCAATTAGAAAGTAAGTTGTTTTGGCAATGAATTGTGTTTTATATAATTTTAATCCTCTGAAGCACCTACTGTAATGTTGGGTGCATAATAAGGACTCAATATCTTTTTGCATTTGGGCTGATTTTTATGAATACTAGACTAAGAGTCTGGTGGTCTTAACTCTATTATGGGCAATCACTAACTCTATATTATCCAGTTTCCTAATTTATAATAGGAATACATCTGTTCTGTGGTGCTTATAGGAATGTTATGAGGATCTAAAAGCTGTTTAGAAGTTAAAAGGACTCAAAAAACATAAGGTAGTGATAGCTACTGATAGCGAAATTACTACTCTAATCTGTTTAAATAAATACTTTTAAAATGAATTATTAAACTTAGGCCTCTTTGGAATAAAAACATCATATTATTAAAGTAGTTAGGAAAAAGTACGCTTGTTTTTGCAATGAGTGAACTCCAGAGTGAGTAAAAATGTCACTCGAGTCTTTGTATACAGTTCCTGTTAGTAACAGGTATCATTTGTTGGATGCTCACTGTGGACAAAGCACTGTTTATAGGGCTTTACATGTAGTGTTATGTCATTCAGTCTTCACACCATGAGACAGATACTATTATTCCAAACTTACAGATAAGGAAATTGAACTCAAAGAGTTTAAGTAGCTTGCCAAAGTCACACAAATAGTAAGGATTGATCCTGACCTAGAATCCAGGCTGTCAGTTACAGTCTATGTTCTGAACCATTACATTAAATTTCCTTAACAATGTCTAAAAAGGTACTATCTCTGACCCCTATTTGAAATGAATGACACTTTATTGAAGACCTAAGAATAGGTATCCACTGTAGAGTTGG